>NW_012267266.1:355037-500754 GCF_000151885.1 Dipodomys ordii
CAAGTCGTTTAAGGATACAGGTGGACCTGTTGCAACAATGAGAAGTACAAGTTGTCATGTTGAAAACGAGCTTTACAACGTTGGTGGGGGGGGGACGCAGGGAGGATTGGGTGGGGGGGTGGAGGCTGGGAAGGGATGTGAAGGGTAAACAAAGGAGGAGGCTGCGATGCTTGATAAGAAATGTATGCATTATCCTGCCCATGTAATTGTAACTCCTCTGTACAGTGTGTTCACAAAAAAATTAAATTAAATAAAAAAAATCTGCAAACAAACAAAACCAGCTGTTGATCTCCAAGTCACTTGGGAAAGGGTCCCTATGGAGCTACTGACTTAGCTCCAGATCGGGGTGTATGTAGCCTCTCTCCAGTTCCATGTGACTCAACTTCAATCACCTCCCCCACTCAGGCTGAAATGATCTAGGCTGAAAAGAAAGCTGAGTTCAGATGTTACCTAGTATGTTAGCTCTCAAGCAGACTACACAGAGGTGTTCTCATAAATGTTCAACCACAGGCTCTCTTTGGGAGGGACTGACGTGCAAATTTAGTGGTTTCCATTGTATAAAAAAAAAGCCCATCTTCACTAGTTCCAAATAACTAGCATGGTTAACTGGCCACTCACATGATTCATGGGTACTTAACAATTGGCTCTTGTGACTCAGGGTAAGGTGGCTCCAGCCCACTGTGGATTCTAAGAATCAATTTCATCAGTTTTAGTTGGGGTTTACCCAGGGACGAGGCAGGGGAGAGCTGGAGTGTACTCTTTTGTAAGGTGATGAATGGACATACTGTTGCATGGTCAGCAGGACAATGAGGAAGAACAATCCCCAACAATCCTCTCCACATTTTCTATAGTCTCCCCCAGCATCTGAAAACTACAACAGAATGCTGGAGATTTTCCATGAGGCTCAGAGCACTGGTGTTTTCCTTTCTTAGGAAACTGCCCAGGTGTTACCAATGGAAGGAACTTCAAGTGGGCAGAGGGAAAAGAAAATTTTTCCTTGGCTCTTGTAATAACACTGGTGTGTGTGTGTGTGTGTGTGTGTGTGTGTGTGTGTGTGTGTGTGTGTGTGTGTGTGTGTGTGTGTGTCTGGAAATGTGAACAAGAAGAGAGTAGTCCACTGGAAATGTGTCTGGAAATGTGAACAAGAAGAGAGTAGTCCACTGGAGCAAAGGGAGGGGGAAGGGAAATGGAATCAGTGGCTCAGCTCCTTTGTACATTTCTAAACCCATTCTGGTTAGAAAGTAAGGTCAGCACAAGATTCACACACATGGCCAAATTTCTGCTGGTACGAAACTTCAGAGTAGATGCCCCAGTCCTAGAGTCTTACACATAGGGTAAAAGCCCAAGGGCTGCATACTCTATACCCACACCTTCTTTGGGCCAATCATTTTGCCTCCAGAATCTGTTTTCCCTCACTCCTCTTGGGATCTATTATAATTTTAGGATGGTTTTTCTCACTGTAAGGAATATAAATCATTCAAGTTCACCCAGATACGAGAGTTCATTGTAAAGCTGTAGAAACTGTTTGGGACCCTAAAGCCAGGCATGAAGTATGACAGACCCTTGTAGGAAAACAAAAGGCTGCTCAGCACTCAGGCAGCTGGTCTCTCTTTTGATCTCTTCTTTCTTGTGCCAACCTGCTGCCTTTGGAGACAGGGCTCCTCGTGTCTTTAGACAAGACCCTGGATCCTAGCTCAATATCACTTCTCATCTCTTGCCATTCCTTCCTTGGGCATTGACTTCACAGGAACAGACATCTGATTGGTGTGAGTTGTGTGTGGACACCAGTTACAGAACCAGTGGCCTTCTGACAACTTTTGGCTTAGGTGTCCTTTTGGCTATGTCCTGGGGGGGGGGGAAGCTGGAGAAAATACATGCTGTGTGGGGTTGTCCTCTAAGGAGTGATGGACAGAACTCATACAGCTCACATGTCTTCCCAGCCCTGTTTGGATAACTGCAGATAACTGTCCAAATATTTCCAACTCTGCAAGATATTGAAGAATTACATATGTGATACAATGTAATTGATTTTTGAGGACAATGAATGTACCTTATAAGGCACATCAGTGTCATTCCATTTAATCCAACAACCTCAAAAGGAAAGCACTTTTATATCCATTTTAAAGATGATGAAACTGATACTCAGAGAAAGTAAGCCATTACCTCAAGATCCTATGATCAGAAAAAAAGCAGACCCACAGTTAGTGTCAGATTTACTGACTCAAAGGCCAGTGTTCTATCCCAATGAACCAGAGAATCACATGTACAGAAGAGGGGGGAAATTGTTGCAAAGTTTTATCTACAGCTTCAGTTTCAAGGGAAAGAACCCAATGAAATTTTGATGAAAATGAAATGCTGTATTGGAAAAGCTCAGGTATATATGGACTGATGATGTGGACAGAGCACTGCTTTTTTTTTTTTTGTCTGTTTTAGTACTTACCAATAGACTACCTACTTCTCAGACAGACTCTACCATCAGAGTCTCTCACACCTACTGGTCTGATAACAAAAACAACAAATGATTCTACTTGGACTTAATTAGGCCCCGAGTTCCTAAGTCAACTAATCATTTTAGTTGGGTGGATGTGATGATTTCCTAGGCCAGGCAAAAGCCACACGGAAACCACTGGATACAAGCCACACAAACTATGAGACCTGAGGGCAGATAGGAGTCTCTCCACAAAGGAAATTGAGTTTCTATTAGAAGAAGTAATAAATGCCAAACAGTCAAAACCAAAAGATATTGCCCTGAAATGGGAGAAGTGAAGGTCATTCAAGTCTAACTGCAGGAACACAAGAGAGAGTACGTACCACTTGGATGTGGGCATAGAAGATGGCCACTAGTACTAAGCATAAGCCATTGGTTTGGCTCATGGTAGAACAGAGACTGGAGAAAAGACTGGAGAGACGTGGTCAAATATAAACTGGAGCCATATGGGAAGAATCTATGAGCTAAGAACCCATGAGTTAAGAAGCTAGACTACTCCTCTCTTCATCCCCCCATTTAATCTTATCTTCCCTCCTTTACTTTTTCCATTTCTACTTCCCTTCCTCTCTCCTTCCCTTTCTTCCTCTCTCCCTCCCTCTTGTCCTTCCTTCCTCTTTCCCTCCTTCCTTCCCTCCTGTTTTGTTCTTTCTCCCTCCTTCCCTCCTCCCAGGTGCAGCTTCTGATCAGATTTGTTGATTGGGAATATATCAGGGTTAAAATGTGGAGAAGGGGGGGAAAAACTGAATTCTACAACTATCCCTTGAGAGTGGTAAAATGTTCTCCTTGGGTGCAAAAATGATCTTGTGAGGACCAGGCATGCTCTCCCTGCCTGTAAGGACTTGACTCCCTTTATCTGGCAGTCCTTGAGACCAAGATTGCAGAGCCAGGGTACTGAGGCAGACTGGATACACCCATCCTCTTCCAGGGCCTCCAACTTGTTGCCCCACCTAAGCAAAGGTGGTCTGAACTGGGTGCCCTGGAGTTTCTCAGCTTCAGATTTGTGGGATGGCTGAACAGGTTTGGGTGCGGCTCAGGGGTGTGGGAACATCTTTCTGTGCTGAGGAGCACTCTCCACCACCCAATCCCATCTTGCGGTTACGTGGTTACATGTAATGTATTGTCATTCCTTGTTACAACTGACTAGGGGGTCCTTCGTGAGAATTCCAGGGTGTAGCGTCTCAACACTAATGCATCACTGGAGGGGCCAAGTCATCGAGTGACAACTTGAATCAACTGGGGTTGGAAAAGTGTTTGCTGAGGGCTCGGCCTGACAGTTCCTCCTTGCTCTTAGGGGATCCAGGCATGGCTTCTTCTGGCTCAGAATGGAGAACAAATGTCAGACTTTTAAAAATAAGCACTGCTTGCTGAGTGAAGTAAGGCATCAAGTTTTTCTTTTGGTGAACTAATGCCAGGATTGCTCAAACCAGGATAATGTTTATCCATTTTTTTATACCCACAAAAGAATATTCTAAATTTTCTGCTTGCTATTAGAAATAATATTTCTAAGAAGTATGCTGTTAAATCTCAGCACACAGTCCACATGAAGTAGTGGGCCCTCCTACTTGGCCTTCAAATAAACACCAATGACTGACAGCTGTGGGTGGGCACAGCGCTTACGATTCTTTGCTGAAATGAGCAGTTCCCTGCTGTGTCCTGTGCACCTTGAGCCAGGCCAATACCCTAGCACTGCAGGCCCTGGGCCCACTCCTGAATCAACCAATCACTTTGGCTAAGTAGACCTGATGGTCTCATAAGCCAGACCAGAGCCATACGGTCATTATCACATCCAGAGTTCATGCCAGGCATACAAACCTTTGGGACCCAAAGGTCAGGGACAAGTGGGTCTCCTAAAGGAAACTAAGGTGCTGTTACCACAAGAAGGGGTATTGGATACCAAAGGAATAAGATCGACAGCTATTCCCTTGGGGTAGTGGGGGCTGGGACTTCTGAATCTGTCCCCAGAGTGATGACTATGTAGGAAGTATGTTATAAGCTCTGGGGTAGGCTGGGGTGACATCTCTGCTCCATTACTTTTTAACTCAGTGACAAGTTGCCCAATCTAGTATTTCGATTCTTCACCTGCAAGACAGAGGATCAGCAGTCAGTACCTGTTTCATAGTGTTGTCTACAGGACTAAATGAGATGATAACTGGAAAGCAATTAGTATGATGCCTATAAGATGGCACTGTACTAATTACTGCTCTGTATATGAAACCTCTCTGTCCTGTCCTCTTAGCAAGCTCCAGTTCAAACCCTCAGGGCTTCGAGAGGCTCTTGCTCTAGAAGCCAGCTTCACTGGCAGGCTGATTCCTCCTGGCCCCACAAGTTCTTTGCCTGTTATCTGCCTGCACTGTCTTCTAGCTCTGACATTCACCAAATCTCAATAGGCTTAAAAAGCAGTTAAAGTGTCATGAAAACAATCTATTTTGGAGCATCAGCAAAGTGAGTAGAAACACCGGTTCTCCCACAAGAAGACACACACTCGTGGGAGTTCCTTGGCAATTCTGTAAGAGCCTGAAGGTCTTTCTGCAGCAGCTGGATCAGGGTGGAGAAAATGACCATTTATTCAAATATTCAGTAAAAAAAAAAAATCCTATGACATGTTTCCAGCCAGCAGAGCATGGTTGAGCCCTCTGCAGAAGCTGCCTGCATACCAGGTGCTCCAGGGGGGCGGGACCTGCCAAAGTTGCACGCTGGAGTCCCTGGGGCTGCCCAGAGAACCAGGAGTATCTTCACAAAGCCCAATAACTGGGAGTTGCTCCCCAAAACCAGTGAGCTAAGGGCTCAAAGGAAAGAACATTTTCCATCAAAACCTACCCCACTCTAATTCCTGCTTCTGCAAAATCAGAGCTGAGCGTTTGGCAGAGTCTCTGCTGTCTGACGAGCTCTTTGCTGAGAAGGGCAAAATGAGGTTGTTGGCATTGCCTATGGGAAGGGAGGAGGTTTGTGTGGGGGATGGAAGAGCTGACTCAAATTGAAAGGATACAGGTACACACACACACACACACACACACACACACACACACACACATACAGAGATGGAAGGATAAACTTCCTCCAAACTTAGCAATAATCCTATGTGATCGTGTATATATTGTTATCTTTAAAGACTATTTAGATATTGTAAAAGGGCTCTAGAAACAGGTAACTTATGTGAGAATTTTAGGCTCACCTCTCCCGAGCTGGATGACCTCAGTTTTCTTATCTATGAAATGGTGGTAATTATAGTACTTCATTCCTAGGTCACCAGGATTTAGTGAGTTAATATAGCAGCACAGTACCAGGTAGGTAGTGAGACAGTATTGAATGTTAGCTAATATTGTCAGCACTGAGAGCAAACAGAAGGCCCAGGCTAAGGTTGGTGTGTGTGTGTATGTGAATGTTTTTCAATTCCCCAGTCAGACTTATCTTACTGGGAACTGTCCCACCCAGCCATCAGGCATTGTTTTTTTTCTGTCTATCTGTCTGCTTGGGAAACTTCTCCATTTGTCAGAAGTAGCTAACTGCTATCTTTCAAAAACTCTCTCAAATGTCACCTCTTCTAGGAAGTATTCTCTGGTTCTTACCTGTTAAGTGGAAAGGGTCATTATTCCTCAGTGCTGTCCCCCTGGGTGCTGATGCCACTACAATGGCAGTGTCACATGACCTATGCTGTGTGTGCCTTAAGAACAGGGGTCAAGTCCTTCATTTCTGGAATCAGCAGCTTTTGGCATGTAAGGGGTCATCATTGCAGAAAGTCAGAATGGAAACAGATCTAGCTGTAACATAGGGAAAGTGAGACATAAAGAAATCCCTTTGGGAAAGTGCTAGATACCAGACCCAGTTCCCATGGGACAGTGTGGAATTTCCTGGATGGGTCCTTAGAAAATCATCCTTGAAACATTTGGGGCTATTCTGATGTGTTTTTTTTTACTTGAGTGGCCCTCAGCTTAGCATGAGTTTCCTAAGTAACCTAGATGACAGTGAAGGGTTTTTTGCTCGTAGCAGCTGCTTATCCAGATGGTTTCTTGTGCAGAGCACCAGCAGACATGGCTGGGAATGTGGTTGTGTATGCCTGAGTGGAAGGCAGAAGTCTTGCTCCAACAGGCTTTAATCCAAGCACATGAGCAAACGGAAATATTTTGTTACCCTGGGTTCAAGTTAACAACGTTAAAAATAACTTTGCAATAATCTGCTCCCACAAAATGCTAAAAGGAAGTCCAACCACAGTGTGAGAACATGTATTTGGACTTTGGGGTGAGCCTGAGCTCTGGAGGATAAGATGGGACAGGGCACCTGAAGAAAGGAGCGTGAGTTTAAGTCTTCAATGGTTCACTGGGGCCTGAGGCAGGCATTACTAGCTACGTGGGTTTTAGTTAAGAGGTTGCCACCAGCCTCCTGCAATTACGTAAGAGACATAGCGTGACAGGAGTTGTAAGAAGATGTGGGGTATGGTTTTGATTATATCAATGGAAAACCATC
Organism: Dipodomys ordii; assembly: GCF_000151885.1. NCBI lineage: Eukaryota > Metazoa > Chordata > Mammalia > Rodentia > Heteromyidae > Dipodomys > Dipodomys ordii. The sequence goes on from NW_012267266.1 coordinate 361,987, forward strand.
CTGCTCAGTCCCCAGTCTGATGCGGGCTAGTTAACAGGGTGGTATTCTGAGATATACTGTGGTGTGAGGACGCCCACTCCGAGGGCAACCAATGAAAGTTGTCTCATGCCAGGAACCATCCACCCTGAGCAGTCCTGGCCGTGGCCAGGGCTTCCCCTGGCTGTTGTGCAGGCCACCGTCCGCCCATACTGAGGAGCTCAGCATGGCTAATTAGTTGCAGCTTAGCTTAGTGCTATTAAAAGCAAGGCCAGCCAATGACATTGACACTTGGGGTAGGAGAGGGATGTGGTATCTGAGTGGAGGTTGAGAAAGAACTGAGAACAGAAATTACAAGAGTCGTAACATAATTCTCAAAAGAGAGCAAATCTTGTTTGAGGTCTGAGAATAGCTTTCTCTACACACACAGTATAACATTTACCTAATTTCAAATGTCAATCAAGTCCATTTCTAACCAAGGTGCTCTTATAACTAATCATGCAGCCAGAACTAACAAGTGAAAAACACCAAGCAAACCACAGGACATGACACAGTCTGAACTCTGCTCTGGGTGGTTGCTAAGAACAAACGGAAAAGCAAAGGCTTTCCTGTTTGGAAGATGTGAAACTTGAAGTGACTGATGAGCGTTGGAAAGGCAAGGCCCTAAGGTAAGATACAATCCCATACCACACATTTTGTTCTGTCCATAGTGATGACACTCAGAAAGCCTCCCCCAGGTACAGGAGAACCCACATATAGAAGAGGCTTCAGGTGCTGAGTGAGATTTCCAGAAGGCCTGCAAACTTGGTGTAGATGGCAGATGCCACAAGTCTGTGCTGTTTGCAGAGCAAGCCAAGGAACAAAATTAACATGGGCAGTTCAGTACGATCCACACATTAAACGGCCACCCCCTTACACCCAGGCAGCAAGGGAGACTCACCTTCTTCCTCTTCCACCCTGGGCTGGTTTTGGAAGTCAGAAGCCTCACCTTCAACCCCTGACTTCCCCACGCTCCTGGCTTCAGAGAGGTCGCTCAGCCCTCTGAGCAAGCAGCTGAGGTTGGGTGCTCACTGTGCATTAGGGTCACAGGCTGCAACTCAAGCTGGTCCTAGAAGGGGATGTGATGAATGAGAGGGCTTAATAAGAGGCCTGCTGGCTTTCTTGATTATTTCATATAGTGTTCACAAAGATCCAGAGAAGAAGCAATTAGAAAACTGAATTGAGGGAGAATAAAACAAGCATTCAGGAAGAGTCAGGATGGTTCTGTGGGGTAGGACTTGGAAATGGTGCATATTGTATAATGGGGACTACTTCTTAAATGAAAACCAAAGCTCCTTAGAGCTCATACAAGACAACTCTGTGTCTGTCCAACAACTGCTGGAATCTAGACTTGGGACCTTTGACCACAGTCTCGATCTGCTTATTTGAAGAAATATTAAAATATACTTCGTCAGAAATTCAAGAAACCAACATACCACCAAATGGAAAAGTCATTTAATGCAAAAATCATACTTCCACTCATTTCATAGATTGTCACATAAACCAACGAAAGGTAGGAAAGCCACTGGACAGAAATTGTGATTTCTTTATAGATATGCATAGTAACACAAAAGTACAGTTTTTAAAAAGCCAGAACATGGCAAAAGTTGTTTTTTTTCTAGTAACAGGGAAAAAGTTCTATCCTAATCACAGATTACTTTTTAATTATGGAATCTGGTTCTATGCACCAGTCAATATTCAATACTGAAATTTAAAGCAGTGCATTATTTATGGATTTTAAAAGAAAACATTAAAGTGCCATTTTAAGTACTTTATTGATATTATATCACACACTTTACAGTATACTCAAATGTAGCCTAAATTATGAATTAAACATGCAAATAGTTTCTCTCCTAAAATATGGACAAAATGTCTTTTAGAGTGCTTTAGAACACTAGCCTAGCACTAGTTACTAAGCATTCATGGGTTTGATTTCTTTTTCCACATGACTTTTAATAAGTTAATGAGGAATATAGCTGCAGATAACTATTTGATAAATATGACCACAATTTTTAAATGGCACTTAATATACATCTTTGATCTTTTGCTAGGCAATCAACAGCTGCTCATTTTTCTAATTCTCAACCTCCAAATCTTAAAGGTTATAAAAGCTGAGGAAATGCCAGGTCTTGTGGGTCTCTAGGTGAGAGTCTGTCACTTTACCAATGTCGAGAGGTGCCCTACCCAAACATGTACAGATGTGCATGCACACACACACACACACACACACACACACACAATACACACCTACTTTAGAATCACAGATGTATCTTTTCATAGCTGTAACATGGATCTGGTCTTCAAGAAAGCTACTTAATTGGTATACATTTGGATGACTATAGGAATGGTGATACAGAATGGCAGAGACTCAGCCTCTGTGGAATTGTGCCAAAAGACATTTTGGTTATCAAACCCTGGTTCTTACCAACTACACTACTGTGAATTTTGACAAAATTACTAACTGCTCCCCTTCCAGTGAGTCTAGAACCAGGGTCAGTCTTTGTTCTCTAAACCGTCTGCCTTATAATGTCTTGCAAACTTTTGTACAAAATACCAGTTGTGATATCACTTTTCCTCTTAAGAATATTCTCTCTAAAAAACAAATCTAAAATTCCTCAGAATGGTTCACCTCCTCTCTGATGGTGGCTTTGGTTCTACCTAGTATTTTTCTTCCTTGAGAAAGCTGCATTTCAGCAAGGGCTGCCTCTGAATGATATCAGATTCTCCATCTGGCCCCTATCTGCATTGGGAGGCTCTTTCAGCTCGTTGAGTACTGTAGGCGGCAGGCAGGAAGAAAGCTAATTATTACTTGTTGGAGTCTTGTCTCAGGCAGGCTAGAAGGTTGTGAAGGTTCACTGCTCACCTTTGATGCTACAATTACAGAGAAGTGCTTCAGCACCCAGCATATCAGCGTGGCTGCCAAGCACATTTGAGCATGACAAGGTGCATTTTTAAAACACCAGCACAGGGTGTGTGAGAGGACTCCAGCTAACTTGAAAGGGTTGTGGGGCAGGATTGTCAGCTTGACTGATCATTGTCAAGTTGGACAAAGATAACAGATAACTAACTCCCTAGGCAGAACACCTAGGGCATTCTTTGGAAAGTCAAGTAGCTAAGAAGATCCCTGGTCTCACTGATGCGGGCTCTCTACTTAGACAATAAGACTGCTTACAGAACATTTAATACTAGAGAGAATTTTTGGTGTCGTGATGGCCACTGGCCCTACCTGAGTCCTATGTCCATAAAACTTGAATGATCCAGGTTTATAGTTGAAGCCAGATGCCAGAGGGTGAAAAGTGCCAAAAGACAGTCACAAACATACTGTCACACTATCTTCGGTGTTCTATCACCCTGTCCCTCAACCACTGATGTTTTAGGAGAGCCTTTCAGGGTGACTAGGGATACCACTTTTAGGAGACACATACAATTCTGGGGTCCTAGGCAGGTGCGTGAAATGATCTTGTCATTAGCTTTGACCTGTTGGTGACAATACTTATTGCTCATTTTCTTTTTCTTTGCCCCTCTGTCAAACAGCATTCATAAGACACATTTTAGCTTTAGAAGTATCTGCAGTTGGCTCCCATTCTAGAATACCAATAAAGTTTGTACTATAGAGGGTTTATTCCCATATATTCAGTTAGAAATACTAAAGAGAATTTTCATTAGTCTTGAGCAAATCAGGAATCCATTTGCCTGGAGACAGAGATCTGAAACTAGCTTTCAATGGCACAGCATTGTTGAGCTATGGAACTTTGTGTAAAGCATGAGACTGATCTCAATACCCAATGGAATTCTGGCTACGGCTAACTGTTCCTCCTAAGGCCTTTCAAAGAAAACCTGATGCTCCCAGAAGAACTTTGGGGTTTTGGTCAATGTACTTCTACTCTGATATTTATTCCCCTGATCAGCTCTAAAGTTCCCTAAAGAAGCAGAGAGAGGGAGGGAGGGAGAGGTATAGGGAAAGGGAGAGGGAGAGAGGGGGATGTTGGGAGAGAGGGAGAGTATGTTAGGAGTAGAGTGGGAGCATGGATAGTGGAGAGAATTTATTTTTAATCTTCAAATTCCTTCCTTCTTGTTGGGCTCATATGCTAAACAGCTCCTCTAGTTCTATAACTAATGGGGACAAAGGATGTCAGTCCAGATACTAACGTGGCCATCTGTCATACAGGGCCTCAAAGAGGTGAAGATGTACACTTCAGAGATCCTCTTGGTAGCAACTCAGGAGGGAAGAACATGCTCCCAAATGGCAGACTGGATGACATGTATTTACAAGTGTGCTTGAATTATGATGGGGCAGGTGACAATTGAAAGAAACAAATCAAAAGCATTATGCTGTATTCTTTTGATTTGGAAAGTGCAATGATGCCTTGAGACCCATTTCCCAACTTCTTTTCCATTGTTCAAGGGAAACAATTCTAGTACCCATTATTGCTTTTCTTCTTGGGTGTTCAATGATAGCTTTCTTTTTTCTTATCTTTTATTCAATTTGAATTCAGAGCCATATACTTGCTAGTCTGGTGTTCAATCATATAAGTAATACCTGCAGCCTTGCCTTTTGTAGGTTATTTTAAAGATAGTGTCTCAAGAATTTTTCTGCCCAGCCTGGCCTTGGACTACAATCCTTCTACTCTCTGCCTTGTGGATTATGGGACTGAGTCAATGGTGCCTGGCAATGAGAGTTAAGGGTACTAATTCAGCTGGAAAACTCATGACTAGTCAATCACAATGATGAGCTCTTGTTAACTTTAAAGCCACCTGTAATGGCACAATCTACATTCTTCTGGGGATCTTTTTTTATATGAGGGCTATAGGGTATTTGGAGATGAATGGAAAGAGCAGAACATCACTACAGAAAGGGAAAGCAGCAGCACATCAAGAACCTAAAGATCTAAGCAGTCAGCTTTTTAACAAGCGCATGTACATAGTTTGCAAACTAACCTGGTCTAATTTATAAAGCCTTAGAAGCTGTGGAAAGTAAGGAGTAAGGAGTACAATAAGTGCCTCATCTCCTTCTGTCCTGACATCTGGGGTACCAAGAAATACACCTGAGAAGAAAACTGCAAAACCAAATTTCACCCCTGGTCCCATCTATTTAAATCCTGAGCTGTCTGTGTTATCTGAAATCTCATTACCTCAAGATGTTCTTTCCAACTCCAAATCTAAAGCCCAAGGAATGCTCAGAAACATAGGTAGATCAAGAACACTGAATGCTGAACACTGTTAATGTGTTTGGCTCACTAACAAGAGAACACAAAGAAATACCTTTTCCTTTCACTGAGCCAGAAAGGATAATGACCTTAAACTCTTCAGCCTTGCCTTCTCCCCCATCCTCTAAAAAGCTTGTTCAGCAGTCAAAGCCTAAATGTATGGAGCAACTAGCTTCAAGAATATCAAATATAAAACTTTGCCATATAGTATTTCAAATCACTCTATGTACAAGTTTATCTTTTTTTAAAAAAAGTAAAAGATACAGTAATTCAACACAATTCAAGTTTTTCTTTTCTTCTTGAGAGGTCCCTAACGGAATTCCAGAAGCAAGAAACATTCTCCAGGGCATCGCTGCCATCAGAGGGGTTCTTGGGAAGTGTTACAGTTAAGTCTGTCTGGAGTCCCTCTTCAAGGACATTCTGGAGTCCCTCTTCAAGGGCATTCACATGTAGAATATGATTATTTTGTTCTTTGGAGGTCAAGTGAATTTACGATATTCAGATGGAACCTCCCATCAACGCAATCTTCCACAGCCCTTTCAACCAGGAAATTCCCTTACTTAAAAGGGAAAGCCTTCATGCCCAAACTGTTGGTGTCTTCCTGAATCACAATGAACTGTGATGTTAAGCTCATGTTTAGAAAGTCTGAGATTAATTCCCTTTTCTGGGTGGCAGTGAACACAGACGTCCTTAACTCTAGGCCATGGGTCAAGTTCAGGAGTTGTCCCCCAAGTCCACAGGGCACCAGTGCTCAGTGGCCTGAAGCACAGCCAGGAGGCTGCTCAGTAATGGTCCAGATGAGAATGACAGCAAGGGCAGGTGCAGGAATGAGTGAAAGCGAGAACATGAAGAACTAGTCAGATGGCATAGCTCATAGAAGCAAATTTTCCCCCTAGCAAGCAAACACCAACTGCATGGAGAAAGAAAATATTAAGCCTGTGTGTGGTTTAACTGTAAGGGGCTACTAGAATTTGTTCCAAATATATCCTGATGCTGCTGAAATTTATCAGAAAGGGAACAAATCCTCAGCTGTTATTCTGTCTGTCCCAGGTAAGCCAGCCCAATTCTTTGATCCTTTGCTCCATGTTGTTGGAAGACCATTCCATAAAACTACCAAAATGGGAAGAGAAAGGAAGTATGCCATGCAAAGACAGCGTGTTAAGTATTTTTTTGGTTTGATTTTAGAATAGGTTGGGTTGCCATGGTTACCAGGCAGCAGCAGAGAAGTTCTTAGCTCAGGAAGGGTGAATGTGGGGTGCACGTGTTCCTTTGCTTGAGAGGAATGAACTGACTTTTGCTGATGATGGGACAAAGGCTACTTTAAAGATGGCAAAAGATCAGATCTTAAATAAACAGGGCTGTAACTGCTCTCCATCCTACTGGCAAACAGATGGACCCAGCTGCCTGCAGCACTGTGGGTCTCCAAGATTAGGAGGTGGAGAGAAAGTGTGTCTGCTGTAAACAAAAGCAGTGGTCCCTGCTGGATCTGGGCACAAGATTCTTTGCTGTGCGCTCTTGGGGACTTCTCATGTTTCACTTCCTCTTTCCAAAGTTTGGGGGTTTGAGTGACTTGACACAAAAATCAGCTCTCCCTATTTAGGGCACTCACTAGAGAACAGCTTTCCAAGCCTTTCTCTAGGTTATCACAATCAAATGGCCTCTCCTGCTGATTGACTTTTGCTTCTTGCAGCGTTGCCACGTGTCAGCTGAGAGGATCATGGAGAATGGTGAGGTGAGTTCTCAGACACATTTGTGTTGACAGGTAGCAATCTGCAGTCTTCCTGCTTTCTCAATGAGATGTGGCCCACAACACTAGAATGAGCAGTTGCCATGGAGACCGCATAAAGCTCAGCAGCTCTTCTGGGGCCCACAGTTAAAGGAACTCCACGTAGTTCTCCGGGATGAGGCCAGTCTTTCCATTTAGAGTCCCCTCCAACCAACCAGGCTCCTGAGATGGATGAACTGCACAGGGAGGGGAGAGAGAGAGTGAGAAGAGATGACATTATAGGCAAAGCAGAAGGCGAATGTGTGCTGTGTTCTATGAAGTTTGGGGAATGAGTGCTGATTATGTTACATAATTCTAAGACTGGTTTAAGCCAGAGGTTCTTAACCTTTTGGGGGTTATACGCCTTCTAATGAAGGCTGAAATTTTTCCACAACAAAAAAGGAAAACAGACTCAGACATTCAAAACTCTGAATGCAAGTTTAGGGTTTTTGTGGATTTTCTGAAGTTCCTGGTTTAAACTATAAACAACAGAGTTATATTTTTCTTGGTTAGAAGTCAACAGTTGTGGTGCTCCATTCATCTACCTATCTGCCCATTTGTTGGTCTATCCATCCACCCACCAACACACGTATTCACCTACAACTCAGTACCAACTCCACTAGCAAGAGGAATGCCCATGGAAGACTGAGAAGAACTAGTACTAGTTTTTTACTGATATCTAGTTTTAACCAATGCATTTTATTTTTCTTTAAATCTTTACCTCTGCTTCGGATTCCTTTGCAGAGTCTGTCTTTTCTTTCTTTCATGTTTTAGCTTTTGAATGCCCTCCTCCCATTCCACCTACACTCTTATTTTTCTTTCCTGTGCTCTAGAATTTCCCCTTTCTTATACACAGGTCTGAAAGCTTTGTCCTCTTCCTTCTACCCCAACTTTCAAAGTCACTGTCCCTTTGATGTTTTAATGCCCCAAAATACTAGACCTGCTTCTGTGACATCACAGGCCTTCTCCACAGAAACTGTGGAAACCATATGATATTATAATGATTATGGGAAAATCCAGCTGAGTCTGCAGAGCAATCAATAGCAGGAAGGAAGAGAGAAGTCATTGCAGACTGGGAGGTGGGGAGTCTTGGTGCTTGTGAACCAGGGATCAGTATACAGATCACTCTGGGGGAGGGCATTTAAACTAAATGTTTTAGGAAAACTCCAATTATCTGAGATTGTTTGGAGAGAATGAATTTTTCCCTGTTCCTTTCCTGGGCTAATTAAGTGCCTTCCTGAGCTTGTTTTAGAAAAGCATTTCCGTCCCAACACTACTATATAATTCTAGTTTCGGTTTGTAGGGACAAAAGCAAAAACAAATCAGAGGAAGCAAATGGGGAGGCAGCAAAAAGACTTCCATTGAGGTGCAGCGATCAAAATTGGATAGACTTCAAATGCTTCCTTAGCAAAAGACAAGGGCAAACATCTATTAGTTGGCTTCCAATATCATGGCCAACTTCTTACTACAAGTCTTCAAGGACAAAGTCGAAATATCAAGAATGCCATAGATTCATGGCAGCCTACACAAAGAAGATGCTGGAGAGAAACCATGGGCCATCTCACATCACCTAGAGGCAACCTGGCCTCTCTAGTCACCAAAGCACTCCTAGGTAGCCCCTAACGTATACCCATATGTCCCCTGCCCTCTCCCCGTCTACTCAGCCAATGCTGTCCAGAGTACTTTTGCCACTGTACCTCTGAAGTAGTAATAATGAGATCTCTTCCCTCTAGTTGGTTCTTGTATTGATTAAAGGAACCAATGTGGACAGTCTGCACAGAACCAAGTACACTGTAAATGTCCCATGCAGGTGAGTCAGTGTGGGCCCCCACATTAGTAGGCCAGGCATGGACTAGCTCATAAGACTCTCAGTAAAACCTAAGCTGAGCCTGATCAGCACAACCACTGAAGCTTCTGGAAATCTCAGATGTTCAGAACCAAAATAAACAAAACAAACCCACTTCTCAAAACAAATGATATAGAATAAACCAACCAACTGAGAATAAAAAAAAATGACCTATCTGACTTTACAGCATAGCTCCTAGTTGAATTGTTGCCCAACCAAATGTACCAAGTCCACATTCTCAGGCCTTTCTCCCTTCTTTGCCAGCTGTTCAAACAGCATAAGTAATAAGGTGGTAGAGCATATGTTAGAAGTGGAATATACAGACTAAGGGACGGATCAGGGGGTCAAGGGAGGCCCTTCCAACTAAAAGCCAAGGGGAATACCTCACAGGAGCCTTTGTGTCAGTCTGATGATAGTCTTCAAGCCAGACTTGGGTGAATCACAGTGCTGGACCATGAGCATTATTTCACATGACTGCTTATTGAAACTAGGGATTTCTGGCCCCATTCAAGTCAATGAATACACTCCTGGGAAGGCCAGGCATACTGGCTCATGTCTGTATATCCAACTACTTGGGAGGCAGAGATGGGAGAATTGCAGTTTGAGGACAATTTGGGCTTGATCTAAAAGAATAAACTGGGTATGGTGAGGCATGCCTGTAATCCTAGGTTTGAAGGAAGTAAAGGTAGGAGCTAGTAGTCTGAGGCTCTGACCCTTGCATAAAGCTATACCCAACCTTGAAAAGAACCAAAACAAAAAGGGATCGGAGGCATGGCTCAAGTGGTAGAGTGCCTGCGTAGCAAGTACAAGCTGGCGAGTTTAGTCCCTAGTGTTGAATAAAAAAAAAAGAATTAAAATGAACATGTCTATCCTCCTTTACACTCTCCATTTACTCTCTCCCTTCATTCTGCTAAAAAGAAACTGGTATGGGAAGAGAGAAGAGGGAATGGAAAGTGATGGAGAGGGAGGGCCTGATCAAGTATGTTGTATACCTATATGGCCATGTCAAAATGAAAACCCTTATATAACTAATTGATCAGGGGGAAAAAGTGGGAAAAAAGAATAAAGAACAACAAGTTGCTTTAGAAGAAAAAAAAAGAATTAAAATGATTCATCTCATTAGCTGAGGGAGGGCCCCCATACTCTACCTTCCTCTTTCTGCTTCCTGTCTGCACACTTCAGTGCACAGCTGAAGTCCCACCTCCTTCCTAAACAGTGTTATGGAATCACGTGTACCTGCTGCCTTTCTCCTCCTGACTTCTAGAAGGCTCATATTACATCCTGCATCATAGTCATGGTCCTCTTAACAGACTGCTGAGAAGTAAAGCTTTGCTTCTTGGTCTGGTTTTTCAGTGAATTTTTGTCTTGTGCTATAAGCATGACTCAAAAACCTTCAATAATTCCCCTCACAGATTATGACATAATCCAACTGGGCTATCAAGCTGCCATGGGCCATTGATTCATTTGATACTCATGATTCTAATGTGTATTATTATCATCCCAAATGAGAAAACAAAGCTCAGAAAGGTAAATTAATGTGCACATGGTCTTAGGGGAGAACTGGAATTAGAGCCCAGATTGTCTGATGGACTCCAAAGACCCAGACCACTCCCACTATATTCTGACTCTTTTCAACCAGAGAATGTACTAGAAGATCTGTTGTATTTACCATATGCTAAGTGGTTCATGCTTTGCTAATAAATGTTCTACCTGCATCAGTTCCTTTTATCTGGAATTAATTCTGCTATTATCTTTGTTTTACTGATTAAAAAAACAAGGCTCCCAAAGGTTAAGCATCTTCCCCTAATTTTTTTTTTTTTTTTTGGTCCAGTCGTGGGGCCTGAACTCTGGGCCTGGACACTGTCCCTCAGCTCTTCAGCTCAAGGCTAGAGCTCTATCACTTGAGCCACAGCGCCACTTCCGGCTTTTTTCTTTTTGCTTCTGTGGTGCTAAGGAATCGAACCCAGGGCCTCATGCATGCAAAGCAAGCACTCTACCACTGAGCCACCTTTCCAGCCCCTTCCCCTAAATTTTGTAGCTGATAGATATTGGAGATATATCACAGTGAGAGATATCTAAGCCCAGAATCTGTGGTCTTCACCTCTCTAGCTTTGCCTATACCAGTGCTTTGTGACTTAAAGTTACGCAGTAAATGCTTACTGGGGAAGTGGCACTGTAGCTCAAGTGGTAGAGCACTGGCCTTGAGCTGAAGAGCTGAGGAACAGCGCTCAGGCCCAGAGTTCAAGACCCACGACTGACCAAAAAAGAAAAAAATATATAACTACTGTAAATGCTTACTGGGCTAAATTGCACCAATGTCCAACACTGAATCACATCAGTGTCCAGTGTAGGATGTAAACACATAAGGTGTTGCAGCAAGTTGGCTGAGCCCAGCAAGTATATAATAAATTTAAACTGCTGCTGATGTGGATATGCTTCCTTCCCTCCTTCCTTCCCTCCTACCCTTCTTCCCACCCTTGCTCTCTCTTTCTGCCTCTCTCTCCCCCCCCCTCTCAGTTATATCCCTCGTACAAGCTATAGTCCTGCATATACAGCTTCTGCTCTCTCCCCTCCTCAGTTGACTGTGGACAGGGGTAAGAGGATGACTATGATCTCTATGGCTCTAATAGCTAGTATCCTGCAAGGGCAGAAGGCTCCATTGAAAAAGGTGTCGGCCTCAGTGTAGTTAGACTACAATTACTTGTTTAACAGATGCCTACTGAAGCACCATGTGTCCCATGGTGCTTGGTCCTTGTACACAGGCAAGAACAAGCAGGAGAGATTCTGTTCTTGCAGAGGGACTCAGTATCAGAAAATGAGCATATGCTTTCAGGTAGTGAAAATAAGGAGAGAGGAAAGGAAAGATGGGAGGGAGGGAAGGAGGGAAGATGAGAGGAAGAGAGAGAGAGAGAAACAGAGGAGACAAATAAACACAAGGACAGAGATCTAGGGGAGAATATAAAAAAATCTAAAACCTACATGATTCAAAGGTACAAAGGCTGTACTATGCGGAGAAGTTTCCTGTTACTTTATAACAGTGCTCAGCAAATTTCTCATCAAGGGCCTGACAGTGAATATGCCTCTCAATTCTGCCACTCTACTGCCCTAGATAACATGTAAATGAAGAGGCATGCCTAGCTGTTCTAATAAAACTTTACTTACAAAAACCAAGTGACTAGCTGAATTTGACCCGCAGGTTGAAGTTTGTCAACTCTGTCTCAGAACATGAAGGTGACCCATGAGGTGACGGTGTCAAAGGATGATGAAGGGGTCAGAGGGCCACAAGGGCCTCATAGATCATGCTCAAGCAACAGGAGGCCTCTGGAGTAGTATGAACTGGGGAAAGACAGAATGAATGTGCTTGCCATTGTTTGAAAGCCACTTTGGATGCTGTATAGCGAAGGGGCCAAAAAGGTCAGAGGGAAGAACAAGACCTGATAAGGGCTGGTAGCAATGCCAGGAGGAGAAATAGATGTGGTTGGGACTCTGAGTGGTTCTGTAACTTCACCCCATGCAGCTTGTGACACTCTGGTAAAGACTCTTTCTATCAACAGAGGCACCTGGGACAGTCCTACCTGGCACTGCACCAGTGAAGAGACCCAGCTCATCTCAAATGGTGACAGCAGTATCCCAAGAACCCAACTGTAGTAGTAACTGCCTCCTGACTGTTCCAGGTATCATGAATTACTCTGTTGCAGGTGACTAATGTTCCTGAGAACATACGTTGTTTCTCTTTCCTATTACTGTGGCTGGTGCTCCTGGTGAAGTGGACAATTTCCTAGTAGATCAGCCAGGGCTGAAAGTTATTTCTGAGATTTCTGAGTACTGCTCCTCCTCCCTGCACTGCATAAAGTCCAAGAGCTGACTAAGCAGCTGCTCTGGAGCTGCAGCTCAGGCCCCAAGCATCCCTGAGGCTGAGAGGTTAATAATTATCAAAGGGCAGACTTTTGTCTCCACGTGCTCCTCCCTCCCTTACCTCCTGATTCCTGAAAAAGAAAATATACAAAGTACAACACACCACACACACATAGCCAGATTATGAGCAGTCTAAACCTAACACTGAGGTACTTTCTTCTGATTGGCCAGATATTGGAATCTGACAGTTACAGCACATCCAAGCTAAGTAGCCCTTTCCTAGAATCTCCAGTAGCAAACATAGAAGGGGCAGAACTAGGGAAAAAGGGAAAAGACCTAATGTGTTACAGTTTTTTTTCACCTGTAATGCCTGATTTCTGTAGAAAAGAGAAGAGGAAATAGTGTATATGTAGCATTTCCTTCTGGAATAGGCCTTAATAAGTATCAGCCAAACCAAGTTTTGTCAGATTCACCTTTGACTACAGCTCAGTCAACACAGAGAGGTGTTTTTCTTTGAGGTTTAATTTGGCTCTGCTCTTCAGGGAATTTGAAAGGTCACTGACATTGCTAGTTAAAAACAAAGTCGGGTCCATGAACTCTGCCATGACTCCTAGAGATCACAACAGATCAGGGAAGTCCTCTGACTGTCCTATCAAACCTCTCTCTTGCTCTCATGCATCACTATAGTAGTTTCAATGATTGCCAAACAGTGGGGTGGAAATACTCATTGAATTGGCTGAGAAGAGCACCCTGTGGGATAGGAAAGGACTTGCAATTGAAAGTCATGAAGAGCTGGGTGCCAGTGGATCATGCCTATAACCCTAGCTACTTAGGAGGCTGAGATCCCGAGGATCACAGTTTGAAGTCAGCCTGGGCAGAGAGGTCTTCAAAACTCCATCTCCACAATAACCAGCAAAGATCCAGACTGGAGGTGTGGCTTAAATGGCTGAGTGCCAGCTAAACAAACAAGCCAAGCAAGCAGGCAACCTTGAGTTCAATCCCCAGGACCATAAAAACAAAACAAAATAAAATAAAAACTCACAAAACTGAACGTTGAACTTAAATGGATAAATTATATACGTGTGTATCTTAGTAAGCTTGTTAAAAATGGAAGAAGACTGCACTTAATAGAATCCCAAATGAGACCCACAGTGTCAGAGGTCCCATGCGGGATGAGCAAAGAACTGATAGGTTCCTCACTGCCCTTGGGTGCAGTGATTTGGGTCTTATTGGTCAGAGTTGTGGTCTTAGAGTCACTCTAAGTGTGAGGACCTGTCACACCTTGCCCATCTACAGGGAGAAACCATTCCCCTGCTGACCGCAGGACACAGGGGTACAAGCACTGCAGTCCACTCTAGCTCATGTCATGAAAGTTGTGTCATGTTACGTCTGGGCTGTGACTCCTCCACCTGGGTCTGTGTGGGGAAAACTCACCAATGACATGGTTTTGGACAGACCCACTGCACCTGCCAGTCTGAAAGCACCAGCTGCTGACAGGAGAGGCAACAGGGCTGGCCAAGATTTAACAGTGCAAAGGTTTAAGGACAGTGCAGTGTTTGAGTTGAAGAAAAAGGAAGGCAGGCTCAGCAAGCCACATGCACTTTCTGGCTCACCCTGAATCATGCTGGTTGAGTGTGATCTGGAGTCCTCACATGTTCAGGGCCATGTTTCCCCTTCTGCCCACCCAAGCCTGATAGCAAATGCTGTTGTGCAGAAAGCAGGGTCTAGACACTTGGCTTCAGGGGGCTGGCAGCCTCCTTGGCTGTAGCTCCAATCAAAGGTGGGTTCCCAGGAGCCCATCTCTGCTCTGGCTTGGGCTGGGAGGCCCTTTCAGATGTAGTCAGGACTCAGGTTATCCAGGCTAAAGGCCTACAGCCCAATCAAAAGCCAGGCATGAGCTACATTAGAGAGGAAGAGTTGTCCTTGTGAACTATGATGTCAAGGTCTTCTCTAAGATGTATAAAATGATCCTAAAAATAGAGGTATGAATATCTTGAGTGTCCACACGTGTCAAATATAACTTTAAACATGTGAGATGCATTGTCTTTATTTCCCCTCACAATGCCCTAAAAGGCAGGCAGTGTGCCACAGAGGAGAGAACCGGGTCACAGAGACTAAGTCACTCACTGCCTTGACATCACACAAGAGCAAATGGTCAAATTGGATGTGTGTTGCGGGTCAGCCTCTCTGGTGCTGTGTGGCTACCTTGGCTGCCCTGGTCCCACCCCATACTGCTAGCTCCCATTGAGGCAGGAAGATCAAGGCAGAGATGTCCATGAGGATGGTTCCAGACCTTTGCCCTCACCATACCTAATGCCAGGAAGGCAGCTAGAAACCAGGTGGCTGCCTTTGCTGCCTCCTTTGAGGAAAGTAGAACCGATTCTTTGGCTTAGTGATCAGGAGGCTTAACCCCAAAGGAGAATGCTATCATCTAGAGAAAGCTCAGTTGTCAAAGAAACCTGGGCTTTTCAGAATCTAGACTTTTCTCTTGTGTAAATAGTGTTATGACAAATTATGACACCAACTCTCACTTGAAATTCTGTTTCTTCAGGAGGAAAATAAATTAAAAAGGCACAAGAAAACAGTACTACATCCCAGTTATATAGGGTGCTATAGGAGAGTCTTCTCTATGATTGCCCAAATTAAAAAGAGGATAAATAAGAACCCCAGGTGGCTTCCCCGAGTGGCATTAGAACTGGTTTCAGAGCCCACTAAGTGTTCTGCTCTCTGGTCTGCCCTGCCTGCATTCACCTTCTTCCCAAGAGAAAGAGGCCACAGACCAGGAAGACTCAAGCTCCAGCTTGTGCTTCCAATTGCAGACATTTCTTTCTCTGCTCCTTAGTCTCTAGTCCTC
This sequence comes from Dipodomys ordii, assembly GCF_000151885.1. Lineage (NCBI taxonomy): Eukaryota > Metazoa > Chordata > Mammalia > Rodentia > Heteromyidae > Dipodomys > Dipodomys ordii. The sequence continues at coordinate 377,529 of NW_012267266.1, forward strand.
TCTCAGTGCAGCCCTCAGACTCTGAAAGCTACTGCCCAGTACTGAGGTTTCTGAAGGTCTAATCTCATTTAGGTTGAGAACAACTCTGCTAGAGGCTGAGGACACACTTGCTTGTCTACTTTTGTTGCTGTTCTCATATTCTCTCGTTTTGTCTCCCTCCTCCTCTTCCATCCTTCTCCTTCCCTCTCCCTCTCTCTTCCCTTTCTCTCTCTTATCTTACCTACTGTTGAGTTTTAGCTGTAGGTGAATTTGAAAAATGCCAGTCATTTGTCTGCCTCCCTTGTATTTTAGTTTAGGGCATGGGAAACTCACCATTATCGAAGACTGTTCCTGCTGTGAAGGAGAGTTCCGAGTCATGCTCAGCTTTGCATGCGTACAAGGCCTTGGCCTTCCGGAATGGTGTGCTGTGAAGAAATAGTAGTTTACTTAACGTTTGTTTTTCAACCACAGAAAGGCCCAACTACTTCATCTCTCTTCTTCCCTTTCTCTACCAGTCACCTAATCCTCTCTCATGGGAAGAGCCTGTCAAGGTTGTCAGATAGTAAAACAGGAGATGATAAGGTTGCAAAAGTCACAGGAGAAAAATGAGAAATAGAGGAAAAAGCCTCATGTTCCAAGCAGGCACACTTCAGGGATCATCTGTGCCATGTTAATTTTTTTCTAGGAGTTACTTTGGCAGGGGGAGGGCAGGCAGGACCTCTATACTGGAACAAGAGTACTTAGGAGAGAGGGGAGGCAAAGGCAGAAGGAACCTCCAGACTGCTCTGGAGATTGCTACCAATGGACACATGGAAGTTGGTGCTTAGTGAGTCAAGGAGTAATTCCAGCAAGGCCAGGTTCTAGCCCCAGGCCTCACACCCATGAGCTCTCATGTTCCTCATTCTCACTAGGCAAGGTCTTGCTGGTGGGGCGGCATTCCAGAGCTGGAACTCTTCAGCCCTCAAGGTAGGGCAGGGAATGGAGAAGGTACACATGTGTTGTATTACACATGTGCCCCAATGTGTGTTGTCGAGGAGGACAAAGGGGGAGGAGACACTAAACTACTCTGATTCCTTCTCTTGTCCTGTACTACTCTCTGCATCAAACTCAGGGAGCATTTGAAGACTGCAGCATTTGAAGATCCTTCTGACTTGATACAAGCATATGCATTAGAAAATTTAAAAATACTGAGTAGATGTCACTTTCTAAGTACTTCTCAGATGCAACCAGGGTTGAGAACCACAGCTCTAGAGCATAGGTTGGAAACTTTTCTGCAAAGGGTTGGAGAGTGAATCTCACAGATGATGTGTTAGTGAATCCGTGTGGCTATGTGCCAATAAAACAAATGTATGCCTATTTATCAAAAAGCAAGGGCCATAATGTGCTAACCTGGATATTAGAGCAATTTGTAAGAAAAGATAAATCCTCTTGTCTGTTGAATTTGGCTTTGATATCCAACTCATTCCCAATAGTCTACAAACCTTTTAAGGGTCAGAATGGCATTTAATTGTTAGAAGTTAGATCTTTCTCACAACTGACCTCTCTCCAAGTCATCTAGAGAAGTATATTAAAGGGTTCAGAATTTTAAAAAGGAGTAAGGAGATCCTCTGGATTAGACACTTATCCAAGGGATACATGTTATCTGCTTTATCTTCATTTTATCAGTAAGGAGTTTCAAAAAGATACACTGTAAGGCTTCTGGGGTGCTCTGATTTCTAATGGCTGGATGAGACTTGTAAAGGAAGGTTTTAGTGTTCACTAGGGCTAGACAGAATCAGACGGATCAGGGTTTCTTAAGGTCATTCTAGAGCTGTCATTGTTTGGGGTCACCAAGTACAGCTTCTCTTTGGAAAAGAAGAGCCATAGATGGATGAAAACCTAAAACAGGGCTAAGAATTTAAATCTTCCAATCTTTTCCATGAAGGAAAAAAATCATTTATAGTCTTCTATAGAAGGATGATCAGAGTAAATGATTATCCAGAATTTGTTGCTAGGGAAACAATGGTTTACTGTTATTCTCTGGTTTTCTAGTAGCCATGAAATGATGACCAGGGGAGAAAACCAGGAAAATGCAAGAAAATGTCATGGGGCCACTGAATGAAGGAAAAAAAGTTTTAGCATTTGTTAACTCCAACTGGAAAATAGCTCTAATTATCAGGTAAAAAAAATAAGGTTTGGAATATAGGTATGTTCTGTGTTATAACTAAACCAAATATGCTTGTTAGATATGAGTGAAAAACATATTATGTGTAATTTTCCAGGAGAATAAAAAGTCTGCTTTGTTTTGTAAGGGTGGTGAGCAGAGGAGATAGGAGTCTTTGGTTCTGAAAACAGCTAAAACAGCCAACAACCCATAATACCAGGCAGGTAAAGCTTGTCCTGCCATGGAAGATAGGGAAATAGTTTAAGGCCAGGGAGCAGGGTCTTAGAGGTGAGGTATGGGGCACAATTACTGCTCCTTGAGGAAATGACGGACTAGGTGGGTAAAGTACAAAAAGACCAGTTTAGGCAAGTATCCTCTGGCTGGAGTTTTGCAGAGGATTACTTATTAGTCTCATTAAATAAAGGTAATGGGACAAAATAATGGCAATCTGGGGAAAATAGCCAGGGTGGTTGGCAGGCAAAAAGTGAAGGGAATGATCTCCTGTATGCAAGAGGACCAACTCAAATGGAGTAGACTTTCCACCAATACTGGCTTTCTAGTATTGAGTAATAAAGTGAGAAAAAACAGTACATTAAAATAATAATAGGGGCTAGAAAGTGGCTCAAATGGTAGAGTACCTGTTTAGCAAGTACAAGGCCCTAGGTTCAAACCCTAGTACCACCAAAAGTAAAAACAAAGGTCAGAGAACAACCTTTTCTCTCAATAGGTGACTGATAGTTTATGGAAGGAATCTCCCCTTTTATTTCCTTAGATTATGGACAGAAATAAGGGGGGAAGGGATGTCAGAGGCACATTTATTTACTTATTTGTTTGCAGTACCGGAGATCAAATCTGGCTCCCTATGCAAGTGCAAAGACAAATTCTAATTCTCCAGGACTAGGTCTGCCAAATAAAATACAGGATAACTAGTTAAATTGGAATTTCATTTAAATAATGGACATTCTTTTGTATATGTATGTCCCATCACTATAAGTACATACTAAGAAACTGTTTGCTATAAGATGATTGAAATTAAACTGGGTGTTTATTTTCATTTTTTAAAGCTGACAATTCTAATCTTTTAAGTTTGTCATTCCAAAAGGCCCACTATTTTACAATACCCTCTTCAGAAGCCTTGGGAAGTTTGTTTTAGGTAGGTTTCCTAGCCAGTCAGATCTTGGCAGAAAGTTTGTGTCTGTAGGCACTGGCTCTGTGCAAATATATATATATCTCCCCTGCCCCCACCAAGTACCTTTGGCTCTTTGGCTCCCTACTCTCTTCAATATACCTCAACAGTGGACCCAGGGAGCCTGGGGTGGTTTCAGTTGCTCTTGTCATAGCACCCTTTCAGCCCTTAGCTGTGCCTTCAAGGACATGAATGAGCTCTAGATCCTTCTGCTGGTTCACTTTTAATTTTCCCCACTGAGTGTGGCATGAAGCCAGGAAAGCACTCAGAGGAGTTTCCCTCAAATGCCCTTGCAAGCTAGCAAAATGACAACCCCCTTTCTACCATGCACACTATCAGGGTGGAGCCAGCCAGACCAGCAGTGGTTTGGTTATAAAGGAGCGTTTCTACAGGCTCAGGTGCAAAGATACATTATGGGTGTGGTGCTGGGGGAACACCAATGTGTTTGGAGGAAGGGAGAGGAAGCCATTTCCAGAAGAGACAGTGGTTCACAGAACCACTAATTTGGTCTCACTCCAAATTTTTTTTCCCCCGAATTTGTTTTTTAAAGCCCTGCGCAAGGAAGGAAATCTGGAGCTTCATGCAGACTTGTTAGTAGATTTGGAGAAAGTCCTCATTGGGCGTGAATATTGGTTGTATGCCCCCATCTCTTGACTATACACTGCAATAGCAGTTAGGGGGTAGAACCTTCTTTGTTCCTCTGCTGGGCTACTTCTCCAGCAATCTCTCTATCTGTGCTTACCTTGGGGGTACACACATACTTCAGTGACATCCAATTCCCAGCCTTACTTTTGCCTTGTCTATTTCAAAATGGCAGCTTCCTGAAGAGCTGTAGAACAGCATCAAGAAATGGTGCTATTCTAGCAATAGCCAGAGGGGATAGTACTGAGTAACCATGACCCCTCTGTCAATTGGGAGATAGAAAGAAATACTTGAGGTGGAGGAAGAAGGAGAGGGGAAAAAAAGGAATATTTTGGGAGATAGAAGGAAGTGGAGAGATAGATGCCTGAGAAGCAATAGGACCATAACACAAAGAAAGTAAATATATTCAAAGTAGACAGTAGAGAGGTTCCTCGCACTCCCATGAACTGTTTTATTGTCCCAGGTCTCTTAACCTCTTTTGTTCAAGGAGCAAATGTTTGAAGATTAAGATCTTACTCCTTTTTGGTGAAAATGAACAAGCTTCATTTTCCCAATGCCCAAGTTTGTTTATTCAAACTTGGTGACTATCTTTGGTCATTGTAATACTTTCTATGTCCAGGGCCATAAGGGACAATGAGTGACTTCAGAAAGTAAACATCTCCAAAGTCCCCAGAAGGTGGCAAAGATCAGGAGAACAGGATCTGAATCTTTACCTTATTTATGGGAGAAGAAAAGAATATATAACAAAATTTTATCTTTCCCATCATCCAGGACAAAGCTAAATGGAAAGTTACAACTAACTTGGAAAAAGAGCTAGACTTTGGGGCTGGAAGCTGCTTGCAACTTAAAGTTGAGGTCCTCATGTATTTGGAGAACAAGTGCTAGGCAGAGGAGGAGAACTCCTGAATTCTATAGTGGCTTACATTTAAGTCAAGGGACTGTCCAGTCATCTCTCTGTACCTTATTTTTTCTTTTTTACAATAGGGTTCCGGCCATTTCTTTTCTCATTGTCCCAGGAGGATAGAATGAAATGATACATGTGAAATGCCTGGAGGGGAATAAAGTTATGTATGTATCTGTATATATAAATAGCGAGGGATTTTCTTTTTTAAAAAGTGCGAATCAGCTTGATAAATTATTTAAGCCTCTCTGCTAGACCCACCCCTTAGGAGAAAAAGATGGATGAGGAAATCTTGCCAAAACCCCAAATGTTATGATGGTTATAATTAGGCTCTACATTTTGGTTCTCTGAAAGAAGACTTAAGTTTGGGAGGGACTCATGCTTGGAGCCTCTACAGGAGAGGAATGCTGTGGGATTGTTATTCATTATTTTTTTTTTCTGAATTTGAAGAGATTCTTTTCTACAAAAAGCTCCACAGCAAAGTGTGTCACTTCACTGTGGTGATCATCAAGACAGGGAAAGCTGCAGATGGCCCTTGGGGAGGGGAACTGGTTTGGCCTCTCACCCTTAAAAAGAGGTGATGCCTATTCCCACAAGTACTCAGCATTCATAACCCACAGCCAACAGAAGGCTGAGATCCCAGATGATGCCTGGAGTTTAAGGAGGCAAAGGAGGCTTCACCATGAGCAATTTAAAAAGAAATTGCTTCAGCTCTCAATCATTTATTTTGCTAGTTGAGTCTCTCACCCAGTATATCTGGTCTGAGCTCAGTAATTATGTGTCAATGGTCAGGAATGGTGGCCCAAAATTAATTAAACATTTCCTGATGCTACCTGACAAAAATGAGAGAAGAAAGGGCTGGCCCATGTCTCAACACTGTTCTATTTTATACCAAAGCTTAAAGAGCCCAGATAGCTCAGAGAGGCATAAAATAGGAGCTTTATTCAGGAGGTACCCTGTTTCCACATTCCAGGCACCAGTGATGAATTCAGAAACTTGGATTAAGATTGGAAAGGGAGTAAAAAATGCCATGCAAGGGCATGCAAACGGTTCCTCCTGGCTTTGGTCTTTGAGGATAGAACCATAGGTGAGCAGAGGAGACCCCTGTTGTCCCCGACCATCTGTGGATTGACAGGAACAGATTGGTCATCATCCATGATTTTACCTGAAGTTGTCATGAACCGCTTCTTCTGGCCTGTCAAAAAGCAAGTGCAGGTTTGGATGGCAGGGAACAAAGTTGACGAGGAGGCTGAACACTGCATGAAGAGAGGACCAAGCCAATGAGAGAACAACGGCAGCAACAGAAAACCAAACAAACCCTGCAACAGACCTGATGGGGGATGAGTCGCTGGACGTGGATGAGGTGGGCATAGGGCTGGATGGTGCCGAGAACATGGGCCAAGAAGGCGAGAGGGGTGAAGTTGGGCTTGGATTCGGGGGGCTGCAAGACATAACAACCAGAAAACTTGTCAGCACACAGGGAAACCACAATGGGAGCACAGGAGGCCAAATGATGGGTGCTGGAGCAGAACACAGGAGCCCTGAATCCGGAGATAGGTAGCCAGTGCCATATCACAGTTCCCCAGACCATACCTCTACGTGCTCCCAGGAATGCCTGCGCTGCAGATCCTCAGAGCACATGTCTCTGTCCTGTGGAACAGCTGCTTTTTAGGTGATAGGCACTTCTTCACTCATGTCCATTAGACTGTTGGCCATCAGTGAACAATGTCCTGAATCCATGCACATGAGTTCCTATACCTATGTCCTAGCACCAAGCCTTGTTTTCACGCAGGGCTCATGCATAACCAGCTTTCAGCCTCACTCTTGTGTCTTTAAAGTTATGTCTCAGAAGAAATGGCCATTTTTCTGGGCCACAAGTGCTGTTCAGGGAGAAAATAATTTCCTGTTTACAATGGTAATGAAATGGGCAGTGTGCCATTGGTGTTCTGAAAAACTTCATTAGAAGTATGACAGGGGGATGGAGGCAGTATGGACACACACCTCTGAGGAGCAACATGAAACCACAGTGCTCTGTTCTCTAGAGGTTTGATATCCAATTCCACCCTTTCTCCTTCATGCATTTGGGGTTTTATGATGTTCAAAACTAGGAAGGCAATTGATAAAAAAAAAGAATAAACCAAAAACGTGTCCACCTTTTCTTTGCTGAATGGGTTTGACCAAAAGTTTGGGGATTAAAGGTTGAAGTTGCTCACTAAAATATGGTTTGTGGATTTTAATTGGTTGGGCTAGCCTTTTGGCTTATTCCACAAATTTCACAAATACCTGTGCAGCTCATGAAATCATATACAATCACAGATAATGCAAACACTGATGGTTAAGACATGGAAATCCAGAACTCACTCACAGCCCCTGAATCTTATCTGATTGCTGAACTGCTTCCAGTAAACACTTAATGGAGGTAAAAACGACAGAAACCCAGCCCAAAGGGAAAAGACTTCAAAGCCGAGTGGAATTTAGCAAAAATACATAAATGTTCTACTTAATGGTTCTTCCCTAAAATTACACTAATAATGAACACTTATAGAAGCACGCAGTAAAAGCCTACTGTCTGAGGTTCATCAGCTATCATCAGATGAATCTGATTAATCATTTATTAGATGCTATTGCATGTGTTATATTTCTAGACTATAAATTCCATGAGGGTGGGGATTTTTTTCCTTTTTGCTCCTTGTTGTATCTTCAATGCCTACATAAGTGCCTGTTTGTATTTGACAGATTACTAGTAAGTAAAATTAATGAATTTCAACCCACTCAACAAGCCCACACAAGGCACTATTAAATTTTCCATTTAATAGATAAAAAACTTGGGCTATATGGCCTGCTTAAAAATACCTAGCACAAAAACTTAAGAGCTGGGGTTCAAATCCCAATTTTGTTGAGCCCAAGCCTGGGCTCTTGGTGCCAAGACATTGTTTTTGGTCTTCCTTCAGGTCTTGTTCTGTTCTTCTAGGGTCTACCATGCTTCTTAACAGAGATAGCCATAGCATTAGCAATCTTCCCAACTGCTGATTTACAAGTTTCTTTTAGATGTCTACCACATTTGCAAGGGAGCATGGGAATATGGTAAGAGCCAGACTCAATAAGACTCAACACGTTGTAAATTCCAACAGACTCTATGACCCTGCCTCCAGTGCTCTGTCTGATAGATTCAAATAGCAGATGGAATTCATACATATATGAAGAGAAAAATTAAATTCCAAGAGTATGATCCATTTTTAAAACATTTTTCTCAATCTGCAAGACTTGTCATTGAGTACCTAGAATGAGTAAGACAATAAGTAGAAATCTGTTATAGTCCCTGACTTCAAAGAGCTTAAAATGTACTTGGCAAGACAGGGCAGATTTTTTTGAAGTGTAATAGAAGATAGTGAAACTCAATAACTGAGGGGTGTTACTCTATTATGATTTTAATAATTGCTCACACATGATGCTTCCTTGAGTCCAAGGAGCAGTGTCACTTTACTTCCATGATGCAGTCTTCCTTAGTTCTGTGCTAATAAGAGAGAGACATCTCGCTTTCTCTGTCCTCCTTCCACTTCCACAATCAAGGCCTGAGCTCCAAGGCTGCAGTTCCAAACTGCAGCCAAGCCCAGGAAGCTGAGAAGTATCAGTAGTAATTTGGAGGTTCACGGGAACAGTCCAAGTCCAGAGGATTGGACTAAATCTGTTTCTTTGGTCAGCAGTACCACAGGACAATTAAAGTATCCTTGCAATAGTTAAAAAAATAGCTTTCAGGGCTGGGAAGGTGGCTCAGAGGTAGAGCACTTGCCTTGTATGCATGAGGCCCTGGGTTCGATTCCTCAGCACCACATAAGCAAAAAGAAAAAAGCCAAAAGTGATGCTGTGGCTCAAGTGGTAGAGTGCTAGCCTTGAGCTGAAGAGCTGAGGGACAGCGCTCAGGCCCAGAGTTCATGCCCACAACCAGACCCCCCCCCCCGCAAAAAAATAAATAAATGTACACATCTCTTTTGTTCACGTGTGTGTGTGTGTGTGTGTGTGTGTGTGTGTGTGTGTATAACTAAAAAAAAATAACTTTCATACATAGGAAAAATATCTCCAGCTTCCTATTCCATTTATACCAAGACTTATGCTTTTGGCTAATAGTATACTCAGGAACCTATTCTAAGAACACAAGATGAATTCTGAATGTTTTATTTTTTACATCCTTAGATACCTAAGAGGTTCTTGGCTGGTATTGCAGGGCTGAAGTTATCCGGGGATATGGCTGGAACTCAAGGTATCCAAAACTGTTGTAGGAAATTATCTTCAATCCCCATGTCAACTGTCTTAGTTTCAAGTACAATTTTTAACAACAGAATTTCTTTTGTTCATTTTTGCAGTGACATTTATTGGCTATGAAATGACCACAATTTAAAATTTATTACTTACATTTGAGTTAGTATAAAAAATAAAATGCACATTTTACAGTACTTCTATGAAATTTTCAACTATTAAAAAAGTATGCCTTTTGTTCATTTGTACTTCAGAGATGTGTCATAAATGTCACTACCAACAATACTACTGCATATTTTTATGTATTGTAATGATGAGTATAGCAACAGGAGGCCGGTATACCTAGAGATGATCCTCTGAGAAACACCCAGAGAACATTGTGTTTTCGTTTTGACACAATTCATACAATATCTAAGATAAAAGATGCAAAGGGTAGATAAAAAGATGTAAGATAAAACATATAAGGGGAAGGTAATAATGGCCCATCATTATACAAGCTTAAGTTCTTCCCCCAGCAGAGTCTGGTGACAGTATAAAGTTACTTTATACTACCATCTAAAAACAAAAAAACAAAAACAAAAAACTCTAAGGCAAATAATAGGAAAATAACAACAATAACAACAGCCTGGTAAATATCATTCTTGGCTCTAAAACCATCAATAAAGAATTCTAAACCTCTTTTTCCATTAATGAGTCAAAGGAAACAAACAACTGAGGTTAGGATAGGAGGAAATATCTTTTAACTACAGTTAAATGACCTGCAAAAAAAAGCTTTGTTTGGTCCAGCTGGGCATTTCTACGCTGACTGCCCCAGCACATTTTCACCCTAAATATTCTTGGCCAAGCCCCTCATCAAAGCCCAACTATAGCAACAACAGGAGCTTCGACTTTAGCTTAGAAGGAACATTTGCTGATCTGGTCTGTGTCCAATTGGAAGGCTTGCAGCAGCTGGAGTTTGCTGGACCTCAGCGTCCTCAAAAGGAATCAGACAGTCCTAGTCAGTTCTTTTGACACTCACAGGACAGTGAAAGAATAACGGTTCAGGAAGATAAGGCTCTTAAAAGGTTGGCAGCACTTGGGCTTGTGGCTGATAGTTCAAGTACAATGTGTAGCAATATCATCAGCTTGACACCCTTCTGTGGTGAGTCACTTGAATGATGGAATGTCTGATGCACCGGCCAGGGCATGCCTGTTGTGCTGTGCACAGCACTGCTCAGGCAGGCTTCCAACCAGTGTGAGCGTGGATGCACAGACCTTCTCCAGCCTTCACACCACCCATGGTCTTGGAGCTGGGACAAGAGGAAAGGTTCTCTTGCCAGAGAGGTAAGCTGACCATTAAGTAGAAAGTTGATTGTTCTGAACAGTAGCTTTGCAGAGAATTGAGAAATACCAAAAATCAAGAAGAAAAGTAATACAGTTATACATAATTGATATCACTGATCATCATGGTTAATTTCTTAGGAGGATACAACTAATTATTTTGGGGGGGCACATAATGCTGCCTATATAATTAATCGCCTGTGTTTGTTAAAAAAATCACTTAATAAAGATTTCCAATGTCATTATCTAGTCCTAGATATATTTTTAAATGGCTCCAGGGTATTCTGTTGCATGGCTTATATAACCTTTTTTTTTTTTTTACTCTGTACATTCAGATCACTATTATAAATAGTGCTGCAATCACACCCTTGTGGAGGTTCACTGTCTGTGTCACCAGTTGTTTTCTTAGCAGAAATTCCTGGAAGTCAAGTTAGTGGGTCAAAGGCTAGAAGCTTCTTTTAAGGGTCTTGATACATCTTGTCATGTAACTTTTCAAAAAGACTTAACAAACTGCACTCCTACCACATTTGGCAATTCTTTCATACCATGGCCCCACCAATACTGAGCACTTTCATTTTAAAAACTAGACTGACATTTTTTATTTTTATTATATTTAAGCTTCCAAAGGTTACTTCTTTTTCCTAGCACTTCCAATGATGTATAAATGAATATAATTCCCTTTCAACATTCTGTTTTTCTCTGGAAGCATGTTTCATTTTCCAAAAGGCATTATGCCAAGAAGATAGTGTGGGAAGGAGACAGGCAGATGGAGAGACAGACAGTTTTAACCTGGAGAAGTTAAGACTCCTAGGCAGATGATGTGACTGCTTCAAGAGAAACAAGCAGTGAGCTTAGTCTGGGACTCTGAAAAGACAGGAGTAGCCATGAGAAGTAAGATGCACAAGAGGGGCTAAAGAGTCTTGTGCCAGCAAATTGTAGAGAAGACACAGAATTGGCATTTTTATCTTGTCAGGCAGTGGTATAGGATCTATAGCTCAGATTCCCACCCAGGCCTAGGCTAGTTATGGCTCATCTTAATGATGTGTCTGTCCTTCCAGAAAAGACCTAGATTTGGGGATGATGCTATCAAATCCAAGGGAAGCTTCTTTCATCCCTACCACTGTTCTCCAAAATGAAAAATAAGAAAATTTGATGCAATCCTATAGATTCCTACCGAATCTAATCCCAGACCAGCAAATTGTCGTTCCTTAGAAATACCTTTTTCTAGCTAGGCAACTGTGGCTCACACCTGTAATCTTTGCTGCTCAGGAACCACATCTGAGGACTGTGGTTCTAAGCCAGCCTGGCCAAGAAAGTCCATGAGACTCTAATCGCCAATAAATTACTCAGAAAAAGCTGGAAGTGGTGCTGTGGCTGAAGTGGTAGAGTGCTAGCCTTGAGCACAGAGAAACTTAGGGACAGAGCTTAGGCCCTTATTTCAAGCTCCAGGATCAGCCCCCCCAAAAAAAGAAAGAAAGAAAAAGAAAAAGAAAAAAAAAGTCTGTTTAAAACACCATAAAAGGAGAAAGGAAATCAAAACAAATTTCAGCTAGGAAAGGCATAAATCAGAGACTAAAAATTGGTATTTATCTATTGGAAATTTAAAAACATATACACGCATACACAAACACACATGCCTTCATGTATGTTCATTCAAGCTTTTAGAACACAGAAATCCTATATACATGCCAACCTTCTCAAAAATTTTATAATGTGCTTCACAACTTTACAGTTATAAGAAAAGATTCCCACATGTTCTGTGTTCTTTTCTGACTCTTACTAGTGAGTATTTACAGATTATTTTTCTCATCCAAAGTAATTTAATATTTTTATTCAAAAAGTGGCAGAGTTCTATTTCTTATTTTAATGACATTAAGTGGTGAGATCCCCTCAGGGTCTTAACTATTACAAGCAGTTGTTTAAAAAATTCCTTTTAAAAGAATTTGCATTAAAAATAGTTTGACTAATCTACAAATGAGATTTTTCCCAACATTACAATATCTCAGAAGACTAAGTTTCAAGTGAATTTTAAATTCAGATGTAGTGGATAATACTGGTCATTAATTTCAGGGTTTAAACACAGTTCAAAATCTTAAGATAGGGCCCTTACTGTTCTTAAGATTTCCCCAGTCAATAATTTGAAACTTTTCACATAGAACAGTACAGAAGTAAAAGGTAAAGAGAAAAACTCTGGATGTGAAATGAAGATGCCTGAACAGCAATCCTAGTTCAATTGCTCACTGCACAGAAAAAGGAAAAAGTCTCAAGGGAAGAAACCAGAAAGGTTAATAGATGCCAAATGCATGAATTGTGTGCAAGATGCACAATTACAGATTGAGCTCAGTATTTTTTCCTGTTGAACCTAAGTAGAGTCTCTCAGTGCTTTTCAATTCAACGTTCAAGTATATCAGAATTGCTTCCTAAAGTGAAATGTAATTACCTTCTTTCAACAATAAAAAATTGCATGAGGTATGAAGTTACTAGTAAGGAAACCCTAAAACTTTTTGGAGGCACTATAAAATGTCTATATGGTAATACTTTCTATTTTAAACTATGTGAATGGCTGCTGAAGAAATCTCCATTTTTTTCATGAGTTGGCATATTAACATCTGAAATTCAGCAAAGTGTATTACTCTATACAATAAATACGTGGTGTGTCTAAGACCAAATTTTCACTCAATGTAACATACATATAAAATAAAAGACATAGTGCTACTAGGCTGAATCTTCTGTTCTCTGTTATAAGTTCTAATATACATCTGCAGTCCTAATGCCAGGGATATTTGAACATAATTCTTAAAATCTTTAAGCACAAGGCTGTGTCTGCTGTAGGAGACTGAGGATGGGGAACTGGGTCCACAGGCAAGGATTAGGCATTCAGATTTAACTTGTATTTGTTTATAGTTTGATACATTTTCATAGGCCCACACTACATGATAATAGTCATATTCTCTATAAAGAATGCTACAATAATTAGGCATTTATGTTTTTAAAATAACACTTAAGGCCTACCTTATACCAAACAAATCAGATGGATTGTAGTTCTCAATACCAAAGTCAAATAATAAAGATCATGAAGAAAGAGTAACTTTAGGAACTTACAGTTGGGATTTACCCAATAGAGTATACATAGAGAGAACTGTAAGGGAAAATGCTGGTTATCACATTAAAATATTAACTTTGAGCCAGGTATGGTTCACATGCCTGTAATCCCAGCATTTGGGAGGCAGAGGCATAAAGATTATGAATTAAAGGCTAGCCTGAGCTACAGAGCAAGACTCTACCTCAAAACAAACAAGCAAACAAATCAACATTAACATTTTTCATCAAAAGATTACATAAAAAGAGTAAAAAAGCAGTCTATAACATATAACAGCACATAAAGTATATGAAGAACTACCACTAATTGGAAATAAAAACAAAAGTGAAAATAGATAAGAAATTCTAATTTTGCTAATTCAGTAAATGCAAATTAAAACCACAGGGAGATGATACTTAATGATGATACACAAAATGACTAAGTCATAAGGTCTCATCCTCCATGACCGAGCGGTTCCATTGTCAGAGCTATACCCTATGCGAATGTGTGTGTGTACAGTAGAAGACACACATGTGTACAGCAGTACAGAGGAAATGATGTGAAACACTCTCAAGTTTCAACAGAAGTAGAATGGAAAAATAATTTTAGAGTCTTGATACAGTGATGCACTTTATTCTAACCCAATAAAAATGACTGAGCTACAGGTATAAGCAACTCTTCAAATAGTCAAACAAAAGAAACCAGACTCAAAAAATAAATATTGCTTTGAGGGATACATACTGTCTCTTATTATTATTTCCACAGATTCGTCATTTGCAAACTGACCTATTCTCGTTTTTTGTTTCTGTTTTTATTTATTTTTTTCATTTTTTTTATTGTAAAGATACTATACAGAGGGTTACAGTTACATGAGTGAGGTAATGAGTACACTTCCTCTTGAACATTGTTACCCCCTCCATTGTTTTCCCCCTACCATCCCCTCCCTCCCTTCCCCGAGGTTCTTTTTTTTTTTTTTGATTGTGATTAAGTGATTACATAATTTCCGAAAATTCACAGTATTGTGGAATAATGATGCTCATTTAAAGTCACAAGTTCATTCTAACTTTCCTGGAGCAAATTGTCTATAATAGTCTGTAATATATAACGGTGCTCACATGTTATATACCATATATGTGATCAGCAGCATGGGGATATTTAGTAGTGGTTCAACCAGATGAGTGGGAGTTCTTTGCTTCTTAAGTCCTGTTAGTTTTGTCGTATCACCTAACATTTTGGATTTAACATCCACTTATCAGGGAGACCATGTACCGTTTGTCTCTTCATTCTTGGCTTACCTCGCTCAACATGATTCCTTCTAGCTCCATCCATTTCCCTGCAAATGCCATTATTTTGTCATTTCTAATGGCTGCATAATATTCCATTGTGTATAGATACCACAATTTTTGGATCCATTCATCTGTCGTGGGGCATCTAGGTTGTTTCCATATCCTAGCTATTGCGAACAGTGCTGCAATAAACATGGAGGTGCACGTGTCCTTGTATATTGGTTCCTGTTGTTCAGGGTAGATGCCTAGAAGTGGTATGACTGGGTCGTAAGGGAGGTCAATCTTTAGCTTTCTAAGGATCCTCCAGACTGCTTTCCAAAGTGATTGTATAAGTGTACATTCCCACCAGCAGTGTAATAGGGTTCCTCGTTCTCCACATCCCCTCCAGCATTTGTCGTTGGCTGATTTGTGGATGTGGGACATTCTGACTGGGGTAAGGTGGTATCTCAGGGTTGTCTTTATTTGCATTTCCTTCACCACCAGGGATGATGAACATTTCCTCATGTGTTTCTTTGCCATTTTTATTTCTTCATTTGAGAAGTCCCTCTTTAGTTCCCTTGCCCATCTAGTAATTGGTTTGTTAGGTTTGGGAGGGATTAGTTTCTTGAGTTCCCTGTATATACAAGATGTTAACCCCTTGTCTGATATATTGCTGGTAAATATTTTTTCCCAATTAGTTGGTTGTCTTTCTCGCTTAGTTGCGATAGATTTAGCTGTGCAGAAGCTTTTTATTTTAAGGTAGTTCCATTTGTCGAGTCTCTCTCCAACTTGTTATGACCCTGGGACTCTGTTCAGGAAGTTCCTTCCTGTGCCTATTAGTTCAAGTGTCTCTCCTACTCTGTCCTGCAGTAGTTTCAGAGATTCAGGTTTAATGTTAAGGTCTTTAATCCATTTTGAGTTGATGTTGGTGCATGGTGATAGGCTGGGGTCCACTTTTAGTTTTCCGCATGTGGCTGCCCAGTTTTCCCAGCACCAGTGGTTGAAGAGGCTGTGTTTCTTCCATTGTATGTCTTTGGCTCCTTTGTCGAATATCAGCTAGCTGTAGGCCTGTGGATTTATTTCTGGATCTTCTATTCTGTTCCATTGGTCTTCGGGTCTGTTTTTGTGCCAGTACCATGCTGTCTTTGTTATTATAGCTCTGTAGTAGAGTTTGAAGTTCGGCATGGATAGCCCTCCCATATTGTCTTTATCCCCTAGAATTGTTTTGGCTATTCTAGGTCTTTTGTTGTTCCATATGAATTTTTGGACTGTTTTCTGTATTTCAGTGATGTACGTCATTGGGATTTTAATAGGAATTGCGTTGAATTTGTATATTAGTTTTGGAAGTATTACCATCTTTACTATATTAAGTCGGCCTATCCAGGAGCATGGGAGGTCTTTCCATTTCCTAGTGTCTTCTGCAATTTCTTTCTTTAACTTTTTATAGTTCTCATTAAATAGTTCTTTTACATCTTTGGTTAGGTTAATTCCTAAATATTTTATTTTTTGGGAGGTTATTGTGAATGGGGTTGCTCCCTTTATTTCCCTCTCTTCCTGTACGTTATCAGTGTATAGGAAGGCAACTGATTTTTGTGGGTTTATTTTGTATCCTGCTATTTTGCCGAAGTGATTTATGATTTCTAAGAGTTTGGGGATGGAGTTTTTGGGATCGTGGAGGTATAGTATCATGTCGTCTGCAAAAAGGGATAGTTTAACTTCTTCTTTCCCTATGCGGATCCCTTTAATGTCTTTTTCTTGCCTTATTGCCCTGGCTAAGGGTTCTAGGACTATATTGAAGAGGAGTGGAGACAGTGGGCATCCTTGCCTTGTTCCTGATTTTAGGAGAATTAGTAATAGCTTTTCCCCATTAAGTATAATATTGGCTATTGGTCTGTCATAAATGGCTTTTGACCTATTCTCTTAAATATACCTGTAACACCAAAATAAATACCTGGGAGATTTCAAGGTCTTATGAGGACTTGTGCAGAGCAGTGGAAAACCTGAGTCACCCAATAGGCACGATTGAGATCAAATGAGGCAAGCCTACCTTTGAGTTCAGCTATCACACTGTAAATAAGCTTGCTTTCCAGGTCTGTTTAGTGCCAGATTTCTGTGCTCCTATTGAAGATTTCTGTTTATAATGGCCCTGAGGCATACAGCTGAAGTTCTACTGGTGTTCATAAGCATAAGAAGGTTGTGATGGTTCTCACAGAACCAATATATGCTTGAATGTTTCTTTCAGGATGAGCTCCAGCATTGCTGATCATGAGTATGGTGTTAATAAATCAACAACATTAAATAAGTTGTATTAAAATCAAAACATGGTTTGTATAACTTAGTTGATGATGATGTTGTGACAAGAGGCTCCTAGAAATCTTACTTACCTGGTATTTCTCCTAGAAGCCATGATATATAGATAGAGATAGACACAGACATAGAAATAGATAGAGATATAGAAATAGAAAGTATTACCATATAGACATTGTATAGTGATTGCAGTGACTGTACAGTGACTGTTTTATAAATATCAAGTATATAGGAGATAAAAATATAAAAATGAGAATATTACTATAAACATCAGGCTAGTGATCAGCACGTTGAGGAGGGAGAGAACTGGGATGGAGAAGCAAGAGATGCAGATATTGGCAAGGTTGACCTCTTATTCTAGTAGGAGTTATAGTTACAGGGTGTCTGCTAAATAATGACAAACTTACGCATTTGTATCTCATATACTTGTCTCCATGTATTTTCAAAACTTCTTTAAAACAGACTTATGTATAGTAAGTACATCAACCATCAGGAGACTTGATTCTCTAGATTATGGGATTAATGGTAACATTAATTGATTTTTTAGAGGCATTTGGGAGTTACAATAAATCTGAGCAGATAGTGCAGTGTTGTACTTATTTCTGTCCCCTTTCAAATGCACAATTTTGTACCTAAAATATTTTCCATAGCATTTTATAACAAAAATTAATGCCCTAAAGAAAAATAACCTCCCCAGCTATCTGAAGTGTTAACTGTACTCTTTAGAAAGCAAGAAGACAGTTTAGACTTTGTTCTATGAATTCATGGATCAGGTTGCATAACACAGTTGGCAGCTCCCAACTTCCACTGTTCTCTACCTTTTCAGTCAAATGCAAACAGACATTGAGCAACTTCCATATGTAAGAATGAATTTTCCTAGCCTGCTTGCCTCACTGAAAAGTTATATTGACTATTCTACAGACTATTTTTTGGGGGGGGTGCAAAATTATTAAAGTAAATCTATGGCCTTTTCCCTTAACTGGGACATGGGGAAGTCAAGAGAATGTCTCCCATGTCACAGTTTGCTTAGGCTGGACAACGTGTGAACAACACTGGCTGAAAGCCCTGGCCATCTGGCATGTTTTTTCTATATAGTCTACTTTTAGGGATTATTTCCTGTTTGGACTAGTGAGAGGAAAAGAAGAGTAAAGGATTTAATAGAATCTAAATGTCCACTGCTGAAAACAAAAGAATATCTAAAATTAGCAGTGGTGGCCTGAGCTACTACTGCTTGACAGTTACTCTGGGGACAGTGAATTCTTCAAACGAGAGCCTAAACTACTTCACTATGGTTAGAACTTTCAGTAATAGAAAAAAGACTTCTGAAAAGGGTGACATCTAGGAGGACTAAGTTCCTGCCACTGTAAAACCCTGGTCCAGATACCACAGAAGGCATATGAGACAGAGATAAAAAGAGATGAACTCTGATGGAAAGGCCAATAGCCTCTGATTCTTTTCTTCCTTCCAAGCAAATAGCTGACTTCCCTCTAGTTCTAGTGTTTATTCTGTAATCTAAACATGTGAAAAATGTTTCTGATCTGATTTCAACCACTCAAATTTCTCTACTTATTTCTTCCCTGCTTGGTCTCGTTCCTCCAATGAGACCTTCCACACAGCTCATGCTCTCCATGTTACACTGCTTGCTCTCCAAGGAACGTAATCTAGGCCTCAAGGTGATCTATTGCTCCTTATTCCTCTGGTTCTGAGGAGCATATTGACTCGAATGGAAAAAAAAAACTCTAAATGATTTTCCAGCAAAGTTACCCTTTCCACTGGGGGGAAAAGTTTTAACATCTGTGAATAAAAAACAAATGGAAGAAAAATGCTTTTTATATTCTGTTCTAGGTCTTAATACTTCAAAACTGAACAGACACAGAGAAGTTGATAAAGACAAGCATAGTAAAGGATCATTCATTTGATCTCACAAAATTAGAAATTCTGTTTACCCCAAATTCAAGGTGGATCCAGATTTACTCTGGACAATATGAGTTGCTAAGCAAATTTAGAGGGCAAACAAAAAAAAATTAATGTAAATGCTTAATCATTCTAGGAGGCCACTTCAAAATGCAAACCTGACTATGTCACTTCTCTACTTAAAATATTTCAGTGCCTCTGTGCACAGGGTCATTCTCCACACTATTGTAGGGATCTTCAGTCTGGTTCTCTCATTCTGACTGGGTTGGATGATAGCGTTGTCCTGTTCACAAACATCCCATTGTCTACTAACTGAAGACTTGATTCTCTCCCCAGGTAGGATGACTAACTTCCAGTTTATTCCTTTTTATCAGTTCTCATACTTCTCTTCCTCTAGTTTCTTGAACAAGTTATTTTACTTATTTAGCCAGTCCTGGGGCTTGAACTCAGGGCCTTGGCACTGAGCTTCTTTTGGCTAAAAGCTAGCACTTTACCACTTGAGCCACAGTACCACTTCTGGCTTTTTCTGTTTATGTGGTACTAAGGAATCAAACCCAGGGCTTCATGCATGCTAGGCAAGCACTCTACCACTAAGACACATTCCTAGCCCCTTTTTATGTATAACTAAACAATTTATTGAGTGCACATCTTTCATTATCAGAGAAATACACTATAAAAGGAAATCCATGCTATGCAAGAATATACAATTTCAATATAGCAGCATCACATGATAAGGAAAAAGGAATTGAATAACTTAAAATAATAGACTTGTATGTAAATTTAAAATGAAACAGCTCTTTCTCCATCTTTTTGGAAAAAAGCCAAGCTTATAGAATCTTACATAATTAGTGCACTTAATTTTTGAATAATTTAACATGTAGTCATGTCATCTCACTATAATCAAGGTGAGAATTATATCACCACCAAACATTTTCTTAAGTTCCCTTGTTTTGGTTTGTATTTTGGCGTAAGAACAAAGATCATGGGATTGACCTTTATGATGGCTTTTAAAATGCTTTTCATATCTTACTGCTAAGTACATATAATGTTGTAGGGCAGATCTTTTCAAGTGCCTTGTTTATAATTTTGTACTCATTGACAATATTCCATACTCCATACATATATTCCATACATATATACTCTATCCATATGTAAGTTTGTCCACCAAATGTGATCCAGGGGTTTCAGTGTCCTACTAATTTTACTGCTGGAGAGGCATGTAATTCAGGTTGGCCAATCACCGTATTCCCCAACCTCTGGCCCTGTAACTTGTTCTGGGACAGACATAAAACCAATGATCACTTTCTTGGTGGTACTTGGATTTGAACTCAGAGCCTTGCACTTGCTAGGCATACTATTATTTAAGCCCCATCCCCAGCCCTTTTTGCTTTAGTTATTTCTCAGTAAGGTCCCACATATTTTTACCTATGTTGATCTGGAACCATGTTCTTCCTACCTCTACCTCTGGTGTTGCTGGGAATACAGGTGTGTACAACCACATCTGGCCTGTTTTTGAGATAGAATATGTCTACCATTTTGCCCAAGTTGGTAAACTGTAATCCTCCTCTCTCTGTCTCCCAAGTACCTGGGATTACAGGCATGAACCTCTGTGCCCAGCCTTGGCAAACATTTTTATATATAGTTACTCACTTTTATGGAAAAACACTTTTGTCTCCCAAGACATAAAGCAGAGAGGCACCTGCCTGGCTCTGGACCACTGGCCTCAGTTTTCCATCCCTATTCTTGTCAAGTTGACATTATTTGTACCATGAGCCTGCTTTACGTGACCGTGTCCATATTCTTGCTGGTGCTGCTGTTCTTACCTTCAATGTCTCCCTGTCTCTCCTCTAGTTACTGTCCATCCAATAATCAAAGCACATGTAAGTGTCACCTTCTTCGTGAGGCTTCTTTGCTATCATATCTTGTAGCATTCTCCTCCAACTCCAGGATCATATTTGACCCTGCCTCCTCCCCTCCCCTACAGCCCCCTGTTGCTGTGTGTGTACTGTGAATGCTTTAAAAAACCTCTTTGGATTTGCCAGTACTCAAAAGTTGTATTACAAAGAAAGAAGCCTCCATAAAATCAGAGCAAATAGGGGTAAGGAAATATGGGTCTGCTAGAAGCCAAGTGTAAGACTGCTGTTAGCCAGGGAAGCCAGACCTTTCCCGTTAGGATTATGGGAGGTAAACAGATTGCTCTCACTCTGGGGTTGTCATGACAGCTCTACAGACTTGTTTGCTTGCCTAAACTGTGTGACAAATATGACAGAAGGGGGACGTCTGACATCTCAGTTCTGATAGGGAGGAAGACAGAAATTTCAGATATTCCCAGATTCATTGCAGTAATTCACTATTGTCATTCTTCCTCCTGATGATTGGGTAGTATGGCCCAATGACATGCATGTATGTCCACCTCATGCTATGCGGTATCATTGTATTCCATGTATTTTAAATACTAAGATTTTGTTAATATTCTTCTGCAAGCTGATCCTCTGAATCTCAGTATTTCCTTTACTGCATTCTAAATAATGAGATGTTGGTATTATTAAGATAAAGAAAAAAAGTTAGTCCTTGTATCATTTAAAATTATTTTGGATATCTCAATGCCTCAAAGTTCATCTTTTGGCTTATCTTCTGTTCCTGACCACTGTTTTAAAATTGTGTGTGAGTGTGTGTGAGTGTGTGTGTGTGTGTGTATGTGTTCTAATACTAATAAAACTTTATTTGTGGACAAAAGTTTCTTTGTGCTAGTGCTAGGGCTTGAACTCAGGACCTGGGTACTATCCCTTAACTTTTCCACTCAAGCCTAGAGCTCCACCACTTCAGTCACAACTTCTTGCCTTTTGTTGGTTACCTGGGAGATAAGAGTCTCATGGACTTTCCTGCCCAGGCTGACTTTGAACTGCAATCCTCAGCTTTCAGCCTCCTGAGTAGTTAAGATCATAGGCTTGAGCCATCACCCAGCTGTTTTAATTTTTGTGAAAACAAAAGTTTTTCTCTGTTCACAGACTGTAGGAAAATAAATATGGGGATGGACTTGGCTACGAGACTTTGTCAGACTCTGCTAAACTGATGGAATATCAAAGGCTGAGCAGCAGAGGGCTTTGCAGCCAGGCTCTGGAGACAGGGGCTGGGATACTAGCCCTGCTACTCCAAGTTCTACAACCTGCTTTCATCTGTCAAAGGGAAGGTAATGGCTATTCTACAAGACTGTTGTGCAAACCAAGTGAACTACCATGTATATGTTTACCACACACAAAGTCACTATGGTAGTCAAGGTCTTGAGACGTGCCACAATTCTCCATATGACTTAATCTCTATCCTCACTGGAGTTTATAATGGGGTATTTATCAAGACAGCAAACATCAGGCCAAGACATTGGGATCATTTCTGAGTTCTTATTCTCTGATCCCTTCCATTCCATTCATCAGAAAATTGTGTTTTCTCTCATCTCAAAATATGCCCAGAATCTGATCTCTTTTCTACATGGGTTAGGATCATCCCAATCCATGTCACCATGAACTTCACCTAGTTTTCTATTTTCACTTTTGTACCCTTCACATCTATTTGCCACTGACATGCTTTTTAAAAGCAAAACAAAAACCTTTAACTCTTACAGAAATGTGACAAGTCAGCCTGAAAAACTAAATTAATAAAAATGTATTTGTCCATTTGCTTTACATTTTTACATCTACCTTTTTATTTTTCCCTTTAATTTAGACATCATTTATCTATGTTCCCAATAGAATAAAAACAATAACAATCCCAACCCACATTTCTGGAATACTTAGGATTATAGGAGAGTTTCACTAACTTATTCAAGCTATAACATATACACCATGAAGTTCACATGTTTTTCAGTGTACACTTTTTAGTGTACTGATACAGCTGTGCAACCTCTATTTGCCATACAAGGGTCCTTCTGCCATTTCCACTTCCCAGCCACAGGCAATCAGTGATTTACATTTTATCTCTAGTTATTTACCCTGTCTGGAAAATTTACACAATGTATGATCTTTTGAGGGTCATTCATATGATAGCAGTATAATAGTCAATTCACAGTTTATTACAGAATTGTTTTTCTTTTCCTCTTTCATTCATTTTTTTTGGAAACAGGGTTTTACTACATAGTCCTTGAAGTAACTGCTCTCCTGCCTCAACCTCCTGAATGTTGGGATTTTAGGCATGATCCAGCTTATTCCTGAGTAGTAGGACTTTCATATAAATTGCATAGATTATAGATTAAAATTCTTTATCAGTGATGACACTTGAAAATGTATTTTACTAATATGCACTGTCTTTCTTCTTTTTATTATTATTATTATCATTATCATCATCACCATGATTATTATTGTTATTATTATTTTGGAGTTACTGTGGTTTTAACTCAGGGTTTCATGTCTGCTAAACAAGTACTCTACTGTGGAGCCATATCTCCAGCCCTTTGTAAAAGTACAGTTGTTTTTAGGATCGGGTTTGCTTTCTTCTCGGATGTACATCTGAACAATGATGAACCTTTTTTGCTTCCTATTGTGGCCAGGATGACAGGTCTGTGTCACCATGCCCAACTTCTTCAGGTGAGATGGATTCTTAAGCATTTTTCTGTCTGGGCTAGTCTGGAACCACTACCCTCCTGGTCTCAGTCTCCAGCAAAGCTAGGATGACAAAGGAACAGGATGGCAACCAGCTATTAGTTGAGGTATACCTGGGCTGACTTTGAACTATGATCCTCAGATCTTAGCCTCTCAAGTAGTTAGGATAACAAATGTAAGCCACCATTATCAGGCTTTAGTGAGTTTTTGAAGGACCAAAGTTTTTAATGCTGTTAATTTTTGCTTTTATGGATTATGTTTTTGTTGTCCTAAGAAATTTTGCCAATTTTACTATATTTTCTTTTAGAAGTTGTCAGGGAATGGCTTGTTCACCTTTATTTTGGAAAAAGTTTTTTTCCCCCCATCCTGAGTAACTAATTCTTGATTGCCTTTTTTCATCTTTAAGGAATTTGAAATTTTAATGTACAGCCAGCCTTTGTGGAGTGTAGCGCCCCTCAGGTGTTCCTGATACTGGAAACACTTTCCCTCTGCAGAAGACAGCCTTCCTAATGCATGCTCTGACACTCCATCTACTGAGGCCTTCTCATTTAATGGAGAAGCACATGTGGGAAAACAGGAAAAATATATTTAAGACTTTTTTGAGCAAATTTCTTCAAAAGAAGCCCTGAAGCGGGTCTGCTAGAACCATCTGTTCTAAGAAAAATGAGAAACCACCTGTCTGTCTGCCTGAGCTGCACTCTTATCAAGGAAGGTGTAATTATCTTCTCACTGAAGGATTTGAATCATTACAGTAAATCCCTTATTCAGCACGTATTGTATTAGGAAGATATTCTAACCCTCACATCATAGGCTTTTTTTTTTCTCTCCTTCTGCTCTCTGAAGAGCTTGGAGGAGAGAACTGGGTCTTAGCCTTGTTTGTGTCTGAATGAGAACTATTTAATGGATGTTTACAGGGCCATCTCCACATGCCAGGCACTCTTGCATGCCCTGGGAACTGAGCAGGAAACAAGCCCTGGGAGGCTTGCCCTCAGGCAGCTCATGTTCAAGTATAGTGAACTTGAAGGTAGAACATGGGACAACACAGACCTGTTCTTATCTGTACTTTTTGTATTTTAGGTTTATATTTAACGTGTTTTTGTAATGTGTGGTATCCTAAGGACTTTAGAAATAAGTCAATACAAACAACAAGTATATTTAAGAGGTAAATACCCCAAACACTTTTACTGGATATTTTAATTATGTGATTAAACATTTTTAGAAAGTACTATCTGTGTGTGCCTAGAACAGACAACAAGTAAGTAGACAACCAAATCAGACCAATTGAGATGCTAGGAGAGCTATGAAATGAGAACCAGCAGTGTGAAGCTGGTGTCTGTGTAGGCATGGTAGGTGGCAGGGTGATTTGGAGTCTGTGGAGAGAACAGCTTCTTTCTAGGATACTCAGTTGAGACTTCAATAAAGTCAACTACTGAAAGCACAGACACCATTGCATCTTTTCATGTTAGCCATTTGGCATTAAAACTAATACCTCTTTTTCCTAGCTCTCTCACAGTTGTTTTTCTCTTCTTTAATTACACAGCTTTTACCCAGAATTCTGGGTCAACTTAACAGAAACAATACTATTTTGAAAGAAAATTACCAAAAAGAAATCAGTAACAAACACTGACCTAGCTGTAGTAGAATTCCTAGTACTAACTGGCAAAGCCAAATGTGCTTTTCCTACAAGAAATTGTTTCTTGGTACAGTTAAAAAGTTGTTCTGTTTGGGGAAAGAAATGCTTCCCTTTTCAATATGTGCCCTAAAAAGGAAAAGCTGCTTGTCTTACTGAAAAAGAGAAATTATATAAGTTAACATAGTTAGATATCGTGGTTATTCACACTTCCTTATAACTCTGACTTTTCCTGCCTGAGGTCTAACATTTCTCAAGTTCTATTCACTTTTTTTTTTTTTTTTGGTCGGTCGTGGGGCTTGAACTCTGGGCCTGGGCGCTGTCCCTCAGCTCTTCAGCTCAAGGCGAGCGCTCTACCACTTGAGCTACAGTGCCACTTCCAGTTCTATTCACTTTTTGTCAGTATGTTTGTCAGATCATTCACAAAGGTGTTCCTTCAGAAAGTATCAGTGTATATTTTCCACATATACCTGATATTAGCAAGGACAAGCTTTCTAGAAAGCCACCTCCAGATGTACAAGTCTCATTGTCACCTAAACTGATTGCAACAAAATGCTACTCTAAGTATGCTTAAATTTTCTGTCATTCTCCCAACAAACTACGAAGAAATATCTTTCCAAGGAAAAGTACTATAACCCACAATTCAGCAAATTACTATACTAAACTGAAAGAAAATGTCCTTTCTAAAATGAAGAACCCTTTTATTTGCAAGCAATTAAATGAGACCAGTACGGTTGAGGCCTATGAATCTCTATTTTTTAAATGTTATTCACTGGGGGATGGGGCTTATACATATAATCCTATTTACTCAGAAGGCTGAGACCTGGAGGATCATGGCTCAAAGGCAATGTGGGCAGAAAAGTCCATGAGACTATCTCTAATTAAACAACAAAATGCTGTACTGGGAGTGTGGCTCAAGTGGTAGAGTTCTAGCTATGAATGAAAAAAGGAAAAATGAGAAAAGGCCCTGAGTTCAAGCCCCAGTACCAGCATAAAAAAAGTCACCTCACCTAGCTTTGTGGTCTGAAGGGCAACTAGAGTTAGGAAACCACTAACCTCTGGTTTTTAGTGTGTTGCAAGCTTTTCCTAGGTGACTGGGAAAAGCATATGCACATTGCACTGAGGAGCATAGCAAAACACCTTGTGATTAGTTTGTTCCTTTAAAACCTTTGATTCATTTGTATGGATTGTGTTACTATTTTTGGCTCTGCAGAGATACATTAAGCTTCTTATCCACTAAATTAACAAACGTTCGATGCTAATCTGTGATTTGGTCAAAAAGAATGAATTCTGAACAGGGAGGGATCAGTCTAGGCTGAGGTAGTTTGTCTTGTGGTTGGGTAGGTGCTGCAGCAGGGAAAGGAGAATAGTGTCAGGGTCAAGGACAAAAATGGGCTTTCTAAGCTGAGACAAGACACAGCAATAGGAAGCCTTGCTTCCAAAATACCAGCTCCCCTTGGAGCTCTAATGACAAGCCAGGCTAGGCAGGGCACTTGGTGTCAATGACTCCACCCGGCAACTCTGTGTAGGCTGCCCTAATTTTTTTTGGGGGGGGGGGTTAACAAACTGAAGGTTAGCAAGGTTGAATAACTTTCTAAGCAGTGGAAAGGGGTGCCTCGCTCGGAGGTGTTCACAGGGCTGACAGCTCCTAAGAAAGTCTCCAGCATGCTTACTTAACAAGCTTGGTGGCCACAGGGACCTGCTTGACACAAGCCCAGCAGACTTAAGGGGAATTTGCTTGAAATGCCCTGTGACCTGTTGAAACAGGCAAAATTTCAGTTCTGTGAGCTCATACAAACATTAGGAGAAAAGGAAAAACTTGTTTAGAAACTTCTCAATAATTTGAGGGGTTATCTGTTTTCAGAGAATAGTTGTCATACATGACAGAAACACTTCTAAATAAAAATATTCTTTTTTTTTTGTCAGTCCGGGGGCTGGAACTTATGGCCTGGGCACTATCTCTGAGCTTCTTCTGTCAAGGCTAGTGCTCTATCACTTGAGGCACAACACCACTCCCAGCCTTTTCTGAGTAATTTAGTAGAGATGAGACTCTCACGGCCTTTCCTGTCTGGGCTGGCTTTGAACCATGATCCTCAGATCTTAGTCTCCTGAGAAGCTAGGATTACAGGCGTGAGCCACCAGTGCCCCGCTAAAAAGAATATTCTTAAGAATTAGGGTTCAACAATGAAGTGCAACAGTTTGGGGTCACTACTGGTTTGAATACTGGTTCTACTACTTACTCCCAGTATCACCCGGGGCAATTTACCTAACTTCTGTGTGTCTTTTCCCTTGCTTGCAAATGGGGATCATTAGTAATGTCTTCACCTGCAAGCACTAGTGACGCAAAAAGAAGATGACACACTTAATGGACAACAAAGGCACAGCTCACAGCGCATGCTTAGCAGATGGCAGCCGCTAAGATCGGGTTATGCTTGACTGGTCCTGAAAAATGGCTCTTGTTTTAGAATAGAAAATAGACTTATGGTAAATATTATGCCTCAAGTTCCAGACTTTCATCCTAGAATTATTGCCCCCTTGCACAGCCTATCACTGTGTCTACATAGCAAAGTTTCCCAATAGACAACACACAAAGACCAAGTTCATAGATGATCAGGCTGTCACCAGTGACAAATGGCCACAGAGGTCTAATTGCCTAAACCCAAAGCTCAGAATTTCATTTTCATTTGTGAGCCTTCATTAAATCCCAGTTCTCTTCTTTCACAGCAAGCAAGGAGAGGTCTGTTTCTTCAGTGACTCTCTCAAAGAAGAGCATGTAGTGTCATTGGAGGACTTGATGTTGCACTAATGGGCTGTCAAGATGTAGAAGACAGATGCTACCCACCAGCCCATGTTCATTCTGGTGATGCTAGAAGAAGAGTCTGAATTTCAGGGGGCTCCTGTGGACAGCTTCCTGAGAAGTCCTCATGGAAAGAGTGGGGGTCAATGCAGTGGCAGCACAGTACATTTTTATACCTAAATATCTGAGGGTGACCAAGACCAGGACCTCCACAGAGCAAGATCCAAAGATGCTCAAGTATTTGCATATGACCTTTGCACACTCCATTCTAACATACACTTTCCTTGTTGGTGGTGGTTTCTTGATAGGGATTGATCTCAGAACCTTGAGCTTTCTAGGCAGATACTCTACTGTTGAGCCATGCCCCTAGCTCTTTTTTCTGAAGGTTGTTTTTTTAATATATATATTTTATTGTAAAGATACTGTACAGAGGGCTTACAGCTACATGAGCAAGGTAATGAGTCCATTTTCTATCGAGCATTGTTACCCCCTCCTTTGTTTTTCTTGTCTATCCCTTTCCTCCCCACCTCCCCAACTCCTTCCAGCCCCATCCTGCAAAGTTGTAAAGTTCGTTTTCAACATAGTGTCTTGTACATCTTATTGTTACAATGGGTCATCCTGTATCCTTATTTTAGCATTTTGTTATTTCCCTTCTCCTCCCCAAATTATATACAAGATGGAGGATACCAGAATCAAATACAGTGATAACAGGAGTTGTACCATGGAGGAAGAACATACAAAGAAACAAAAAAAAAATCACATAGTACATTATAAATACATTAAAAAGAATAACAAGAAAGATAAAATCTCGTGTCCCTATCTTAGGGGTCATTTTGCTCAGTATCAGGTTATAAGGTCATATGTACATAGCATTTGACCTCTTTGCTTGTTCTAGACATATATAGTTATTGCAAATAAGGGAAAACATGGGACCTATGTTTCTTTGGGCCTGGCTTACTTCACTTAATATGATTTTTTCCAGGTCTTTCCATTTCCTAACAAATGGAGCAGTGTCATTTTTTCTGAGGGAGGCATAGAATTCCATTGGGTGTGTGTGTGTGTATGTACGTATGTGTATATATATATATACATATATAAATCACATTTTCTTGATTCATTCATCTACTGAGGGGCATCTGGGTTGGTTCCATATCTTAGTTATGGTAAATAATGCTGCAATAAACATAGTTGGGCTGGTAGCTTTAGTATGGTCTTGTTTGGGTAAATGCCCAAAAGTGGGATGGCTGGGTCAAAGGGGAGTTCTATGTGAAGTCTTTTGAGGAACCTCCATACTGCTTTCCAAAGTGGTTGAACAAGTTTACACTCCCACCAACAATGCAGTAGTGTTCCCTTCTGGCCACATCCCTTCCAGCATTCATTGTTATTAAGAGTTCTTGAGTATAGCCATTCTAACTGGGGTGAGATGGAATCTCAATGTTGTTTTGATTTGCATTTCTTTTATGGCTAGAGAAGTTGAGCATTTCTTCATGTGTCTATTGGCCATTCTTATTTCCTTCAGAGAAGTCTCTCTTTAAGTGTTTTAGGTCTTTTATTGTTCCATATGAATTTTTGGATTGCTTCTTCTATTTCCTTTAGGAATGAGGTTGGAATATTGATAGGTATCTCACTGAATTTGTAGCTAGCCTTTTATGGTATTGCGATTTTCACAATGTTAATCCTCCCAATCCAGGAGCATGGGAGGTTTTCCCCCCTTCCCTAGTTGTGCTTTAATTTCCTTTTTCAGGTTTTAAAAGTTTTCATCATAGAGGTCCTTCACTTCTTTGGTTAACTCCTAGGTATTTAATTTTTTTTGTGGGGCTATTACAAAAGGAGTTGCTTTCCTGATTTCAGCCATGTTCTTCTCATTATTGGCATACAGGAAAGCCATTGATTTTTGAGGGTTAGTTTTGTATCCTTTGAGAGAGGGTTGCATCCTGCTCAGGTGTAGCCCTGAACCAAAATCCACCTATTCTTGGCTTCCCATTATAGCTGATATGACAGGCAAGAACCTGTTCCTAACTCCTTCCATTGTTATGGGAGTTTCTCACAGACGTTTTTGCCTTTGGCTGGCCTAGAACTAATTCACCTGGACACAATCTCCTGTGAAACTGGGATGATAGGCATGCACTTTTTCAACTTTTCTGCTCAGGCTGCTCTCAAACCATGGTCTCCCCATTCTTAGTCTCCCAAGTAGCTGGGATTCAAAGTGTAAGCAACCAGCAATCAGCTTTCTTATATAATTTAAATCATTCCTATACTGCTGATAATATCTGAGCTAAATGTTTTGTATAGACTCATTATTCCCTAAATAATATAATATGGCAACAAAAGTCTGTGTCAGCACAGATAAAATTTTATTTTAAAAATACATTTTTGGCATTTCTGGGGTTTGAATTCAGGGCCTTACATATGGTAGGCAGGCACTCTACCACTAGAGCCTCAACCACAAACCTTTTTGCTACAATTATTTTCCTGGCTTTAGAAGGTAATCCTCCTACCTATCCCTGTTGAGAATCTGCCATTACAGGAACATGTAATTAGGATGAGGATCAAGCTAACTTTGTGCCCCAGCTTATGTGAAACCATAATCTTCCAGATGTTTGCCTCCTGAGCAGCTCAAGTCATAGGTGTGTGACATCACCCCCAGTCTTTAAAAAAGTGTTTCTTTGTTTTGTTTTTTTGTTTTTTTTTTTTGCCAGTCCTGGGGCTTGAACTCAGTCCTGGGGCCAAGGTTTTATCCCTAAGCTTCTTTTGCTCAAGCCTAGCACTTTACCACTAAAATCACCATTCTTTTTTGGTAATTTATTGGAGATGAGTCTGCCTGGGTTGACTTGAACCATAATCCTCAAATCTCAGCCTCCTGAGTTGCTAGGATTCCAAGCGTGAGCCACCAGCACCCAGTTTAGAAGTATTTTTGATTCACGATTCGATATGGGTTATGTGTATCTTCCGAGTGTTCATTGATGAAAGTTAATCCCTATTAAGTGATATTAAGAGGATGGAAACTTAGTCGACTATGATGTTTAAAAGTTTGGCCTTTGGGGCTGGGATATGACTTAATGGATGTTGTGCTTGCCTAGCAAGTATAATGTCCTGGGTTCAATCCCCAGTACCAAAAAAGAAAAGACAAAAAGAAAATAGTTAAAGGCTGGGACTTCGAAAGGTGATTAAGATTAGATAAGATTACCACAGTGGAGCCCTTATATCTAAATATTGGTAGTTTTAAAAGAATTAAGATTTAAAAAAGCACAACACATATGCTTCCTGATTTCCTACACTATTTTTGGGATTTACCAGTACAAAAGCAATCACCAGATATGGTCCCTTGACTCTGTACTTCCAGAGCTTCTTTCCTTATAAAATAGCCTACCTTGGATATTTTGTTATAGCAATGCAGAATGGATGAGTACATGATTGAATTTATAGATGTGGAACTATAGTTCCTTAAACTTTAAGGATGATGCTACACTGGTGTAGCATGTCACAGCTTTCATATAAATGCTACAAGGGATGGCTCTGCTCATTCTTGTAATTCTGTGTAGTTCCCTACCACTAAATTGGAAAAGGTATATTGGGATGGATCCTTGTACAGTAGGCCTCTGTGAATAGCTGAATATCTTGGGGTGACAGGTGGGCCATTGTAACAGATTTCTGCCATTTTTTCCTCATAAGTCATTAGCATCCCAATTAACTTTCCCTCACCCTTTCCTTACCTCTGTCAACAGGGTAAATATTGCTTCTTTAAATAGGGAGACTCCTTTAGATAGACAAACCTAGAGAATATTCAATGAGAAACGTTCCGATAGTAGATGCAAGGTAGGATGGGAAGGCTAAATGCTGTAGGGGCTGAGGGAGTGACGGAGAAGTGTCACTCCTCTACTCCACAGCCGTGGAGCTCTGTCTTACCGCTTCCTTGGATGCTAGGGAAAATGTTAGACCCAGGGGCACTTGCAAGGACCACAGGAGTTTATGTACATAAATGGGCTGGACCATAATAGGACTTCAAGCTTAATGTAGAAAACTAGGGAACAATAATAATTGCAAAATAAAACCAAACGAGCCCTCACTTCATCTGCCTTACATACCATTGTTAACACACTGGAATTTATTTAAGAACTTTTCTTTAAGCACCTATGCATCCAAACATATTTTAATTTATGCATTTAAGATACCATAATGTATTGATTTTATTATGCTTTCATAAAGTAGTTTATTATGAAACAAACCTTGTCAAAAATATTTATCAGCAGCATGTTTAATAATGGTGTTGGTGATTGTGTGATAATTACCAAATCATCAGCCTTGTTGAAAACTTACCATTACCTCCTCTTGCTATCATATATAATGAAAACCTATTTGCCTATGTGTAGATCTCTGCCTACTCTTTATGATAAACAGCGGAAGTGTAGTGGCTAAGTCAAAGGGTTTTGGTTGAGTCAAAAGCCCACTGTAAGGGGAAATGATGGTGACATTGATCAAGACACACTGCACTCATAAACTGACATGTTGAACTGAAAAAAAAAAAACAACTCAATCTGGTGAAATATACATATACATAATACTCAATTGAAAAATCCCACCATAGGCTTTTACTGGTACTGCCCCTAAGAAAGGCATTTCTAATTTATAATCCTACATAATCCTCTCCCCTCTGTTTCAAAAAATGGGACAGCTCCAGTCTATGTTCAAAGTATCCCTCCAAAATAAATGAAAACTCTAAGAACTCTGAACTGCTACAGTGTTACAGAACAAAGGGTAAAGGATGGAGGATATATTTGTTCTCTGTTAGCCTCTTCTCCTGAATTGAAAATGACTTGGCTTCCTCCTATACATCAGTCAGCAAGCTGAGTCTGAACACTGAATATAGCAAGAGAAAGAATGAGCTTATATGTAGAAGGCATCCACATGCTGAGCATAAACACACATGCACAACACCTCCTCTGTACCTCCAGCTGAGATGCTCAATGCATGCTGGCAAGTAAAACATCCTCTCACAACCCTCAGGGAATGGGGCAATATTCCTTGTTTTCTTTCAAAGGTGAGAGAAAAGGTAAAGAGATGATAAATTCATTTGGATTGGATGCCTAAGTGTTTAGCAAGTCATAAAAAGGCATTCTCTACTTCCACTGGGCAGGAAAATGACAGCTGGCATTTTGGAGTCACAAATCCTTCTTGAAAGACCAATGCTGTCTCTGTATTTGATAAGTGGATCTGGTCCAAGGTTTATTTGTTGAAATAGATAATGTAACATTCAGACTGTCAGCATGTGCACATGCACACACGCGTGCGTGCACATGTACACACACACACACACACACACACACACTGCTTTCCCTTAACCATTTCCCCTTTGCGAAACTTCCAGAATCTCAATGTCTTACTCTTCAGAGAGTTAAGGGTTTCTAATCATGTGGCCCTTGTAAGCAGAAGGGAGAGAGAAGAATGAATCTTTAAAAACTACAGATTGTAGTTAAACTGTAGTCATTAACTGTAGTAGTTAATTATAGATTGTACAAACGTCCACTGAAAGTTAAGAAAATTTAGTTCTTCCCTCAAATCATTTGGCATCTGCCTGCTTCAGAGGACAACAGAGAGAGAAGCCTTGCTTGAAGCCTCCAAGGAGAGCAGGGACAATGCTATGGCACCTCATGTCTCCAACTGGGATCCAGCGATGGACCCTGAATATACACCTTCCCCCAAACAAGAGGCAGGGAGTGGCCACCAAGGGGATGCCCGGGGAATTTCCACTGATGAACACAGCTGTTCCTTTCTGGATAACTCACAGTATATGTGGGCAGGGAAGAGCTTGAGAAATGAGTTGCCTGGAGTCAGTTCAAATAGTGAACTGCTCCCTGGAAGACAATGGACTGTAGGAGAATTCTGTAACTGCTTAGATGAGGCAAATTCCTGAGGGTCAAGACTACAGCCCAGGGACTTGTGTTCTGCCAGAACAGTGTCTGAGATGACTTAACAAATGTTAAGTAAGAAATGTTGAATGAGGGCCTCTTATAAGGTAGGTCACTTGCACATTGTTCTCAGTATCTCTTAATCTCCACAGCAAGCCTAGCAGGTAGGTCCTATTATAGGAAAGTGAGGAGACCATAATTTATGAAGTTGGTATTCTGCGAAATCCCCCCCCCAAAAAACCTTCTAGGATACTCTACTCTGAGGCTATGCCAACAAAACGCCCACCCTTCATCTCCATGAATACCTGGCAGAGCACTGGGCTTATAGATCTGTTGAGAGGTTATGTTGCTATACAGAAAAGCCTAAATTCTCCTGCAACACTTACCTAGAAAAGGAAGTTGTTGTTTTGGGGCTTTTTTGGTTGTTTTATTAAAATACAGAAGGTCTAAGGAGAATAATTCTGAAACTAAAGCAGCCAATCCAATCCCTGCCAATGGCTTGGGCATTCAAATGAGTCGACAACTAGGGGCAACCAGGACTCTCGCCAGCCAGTAGCACCAACTTTTCAATGAACCTGTGAGCTATAGGGTCAGGAAGACTAGGATTAACCAAACAATGCACCCTCAAAAAGTTAGTTTGTTTTCTACAACTTGTAGAAGCCATGACTATTTATTTATACAGGACCTGAGTTTGAGAACAGTGTGGCCAACAGCACAGGAACTGGTACAGGTTAGCTACATTATAGAGAAGGAAAAATATTTGTCTTTCTATGTAAGAAATGTCAGCCAAAATAGTTATGAGTATATAAGTCAATTGCTTGTGAATTATCTCCTAGGCCTCTTTTTGAAAACTGGATTGTCCATAGATGTACCCCAGTATATTTTGTTTATTCATCCACATAATAAACAATTTTTTAGTTGTTATGGCACTGAGGAAGTATGTTTCGCTCACAAGGAATATAAAAGAATTAACCAGGTGATGCAAATACATCATGACCCATCTCTACTGGGGGATTAATATTCCCCAAATATGCTATAGTTTTATTCTGCCCAATCTGAGGTGGTCAGGAAAGAGTAAACAGGGGACCAAGTGACATTTCATAGCACAGTGTTCCTTAGGAGGCAAGAAGAAACAGGGCAAGTTTGAGGAAGTGACAAGTTCAGTACAGCCAAGGAAGCTAGTCTAAACAAAGGCTACAGTGTCAACCACAATTAATAAAAGGATCCTTGAGTTTACTGAAGGGCTCTGAAATACATCTGTTCAAGAGAGTTATGTGTTCAAGTTTATATATTAGACCAGTCCCATGGTCTCCAAGAGGGCGAAGGAAAAGGAGGGGCCAGTCAGGGGATAGGAAAACCAGACAGACAAGGATTGACCCCAGCAATGGGCCTGGGGTCAAAATGGGTTGATGTGACACAGGCATAATTCATAGGTATGGATCACTGACACCAAGTCAGTGATGAGTAAAGGAAGCAGGCCAAGTTTCCAGGCTCCAGGGTGAGAATGGTGGAATTCACAGAAGCAGGAAGTGCAGGGTGGGGAACAGTTGTGGGTGCAGAGAAGGAAGGGGAAGCAGGCAGGCTTGGCAGGTAGCTGGGTATATGGATCTAAAGAACAGGCAGAAGAGATCCAGAGTACAGACAGTCTTTGGCACATTACTGTAAGTGGAACTACTGAAAAGGGATGAGGCCAATCCAAGAGTTAAG
This sequence comes from Dipodomys ordii, assembly GCF_000151885.1. Lineage (NCBI taxonomy): Eukaryota > Metazoa > Chordata > Mammalia > Rodentia > Heteromyidae > Dipodomys > Dipodomys ordii. The sequence goes on from NW_012267266.1 coordinate 413,151, forward strand.
AGGATTTAAAAGCAGACCTCAAAAAATAGCTTCAAAAAAGACAGAGATGGCCAAGTCCAACAGGAGAGTGCAGCACCAATGCCATGGCTCTGGCGTTGGCAGTGTCTGATGTTGCCAGAAACCAAGAACAGGCCAAAGAAGGCCCATGAGGTCTGACAGGGAAGTCATGGTGATCTCAGTGACAGTGTGTGTGGGGATAAATTCCAAGCTGTGTGAGGAGGGAGGAAGACAGGAGAGATTGCCTATATTTAGTGTCAAGAGTAGGGATAAAAAATATTCAGCACAGGACATTCCTCCAATAACAAATCAAGGGTGAATTTACCAAACACTGGAAATAACTCCAGATTGTTTTTAAAAAATAGGAAATAAAAAGACCATTTTGAAGCAAATGACTCTATGGTAAAAAAAAAAAGAGACTTAGGAAACCCTTCCAAGATTTTTCCTTCTGAATGCTTGCTGGAATGGTCACCTAACATCCTGGAGCTAAAAACTCCAGCTCACTGGTGTGAGCCAAGCCTCAGGCCTGAGATGGTGATTCAGGGGTACAAGACTCTAACCCCAGTTCAATGTGTCTATTCTGAGCAAAAGGGCAGCAATTCAGGAGTGGTGATCATAGCCAGCAGACCAGAAGGCCACAGGCCACAGCTTTGAAAAGTACACGTCACAGACAACCCAACCTGATCTGAGAAGCTGTCCTGGCAACTGTTTACAGTAGAGACCTGCAGCTCTCTACACTGCCTCTCCTGCCAACAAATTGGTACATGCCACTTTGCTGCCTAAAAAGGTATGGGGGGCTGAAGAGGAGTGAGAACCAGTCCCAGCTGTTCAGCAGCTTGAAGTCCAGTGGGGACACCTGACACCTAAACTTCTCATAATCATGCATTTAGCTTAGTGGTGGACTTCTAAGATAATATCTAGGTCTACTACTTATGTACAGTGTGACATCCCAAAAGTTAAATGATCTTTCTGAGCCTTAGTGTTCCCACTTGAACAAATGAAGTCATTTACAGCCTCCTTGGAGGACAATTGTAAGCTCTCAGTGTCTGGAACTAAAGCGTCCCTCAAATACTGTTAGTAGTTGTCTAAGCACGGTGACAGAAGTCAGCAATGGCTATGTGATAATGCTGAAAAGAGTCCCTAATCCAGTCATAGGAGGCAGCGGTAAGGAACGTCCTCCAGAGGAGCTCTCAGCAGATCCTAAAGGAACAGAAGATGGGGGCATGTGTGTGTGTGTATGTGTGTGTACACACGTGTGTGAGAGAAAGCCCAGGCAGAGAGAACTGCACTACATTTTTTTCATCCTCATACATTGGACTTGATATTGTCTATCTGGATGCTGATTCAACAGAAAGAACACTGGACTTGGAATTCCATTCAAAGATCTAGATTTAAATGGAGGCTTCTGAGATTAAAAGATTGTCCCATGGACTTGAACAGGCCACAAAAGTCCTCTGTTTCACGAGCTGTCATTCACAAAACACAGTCTACAGCTGCCCTGTATTCCTCACTCATTCAACCCATGTCTATCATGTGCCTATACATAGCACTGTCAAATGCTGGAGAAACAATAGTGAACAAGAATGTGCATGGCTGGAGGTGCCTGACAGCTAGGCCAGAAAACAAGAGAAGAAAACAGGCAACTCTAATACAACAGATCAAGAAAGGGCTGTGATGGAAGCAAATCTCAAATAAAAATGAACACTGTATGAAGTGGCTCTGGAACTGGAAAGCATTGTAGTAACAAGTATACAGATCAGACTGCTATAGATATGATATCTTTGTCAAGTTCTCTGTGAAGAACGTGTTTTGCATTTGATAAGGTAAGACCTGCTCATGTTGGGAAACATTTTTGTTGGTGATTCACATACAAAGACCCAAAACCTGGGCTTGTGATGTGGCTTGATAAACCAATTCCTCTATTCAATCAGTAGGTCATAGCCAACCACTATTCTGAGATCCATTGGTATGGATATAGACAAGATGATTCCTGGTCTAAAAGTGATTCGTTTAGTGAAAAAGGTACCCTAGTATGATAAGAGGTTATGATTAATGCTGGACTACGTAAAATAATTGACCATAAAATTTACCACCAAGCCAGAACAACCAAAGCAAGTCCAATAAAATTTATACCAATCAGAATTAATAGGTAAACCAAGATATATAAATAAAATCATCAAATGATCCTTAGATACAACATAAAGATCAAATGGTTTGCTCAGAGTACTGACTGAGTCCCAGAGCCAAAGCACGTTTATATTGTAGCCTAATTGGCTGTCACACACATCTTTGCTCTCCATGGGACTAGCTATATCACTTCTAATAGTCCTTAAGAAACCTGACTTGATTTTTTTTTTTTTTTTTTTGTCGGTTGTGGGGCTTGAACTCTGGGCTTGGGCGTTGTCCTTGTGCTCTTCAGCTCAAGGCGAGCGTTCTACCACTTGAGCCACAGCACCACTTCCAGTTTTCTAGTGGTTTATTGGAGATAAGAGTCTGACGAACTTTCCTGCCCAGGCTGGCTTTGAGCCGAGATCCTCAGATCTCAGCCTCCTGAGTAGCTAGGATTACAGGCATGAGCCACCAGTGCCTGGCTGTTAATTTTTTTTAATGGCAGCAAATTTCGTTATAGTCCTGAAGTTTAAGCTTCCATGCCAAATCCAGTCTTTACCTAATGGCCTGCTAGTTAGGTTTATGTTAAATGACCATCTAAAGGCATTCCCTCCTCTGGCTCCAAAATGAACTCTTTCCAAGTGCTTTTTAACATTAATATTTAAAACTATTCTCTAAGCTACCCTAGGGCTAAGCTAAATTAATTTCTCATGTTTAAACTGGTTCTTTATATTCAGTGGTAAAAGGACTTCTACTTTAATGCACAGGAACATGAAGATGATATTCCAAGTAAGATGAACTGGGTGAGGAGCATTAAATTAAGAAAACAACAACAACAATCGTCTTGGAAACATTCATATTAGGGTGTTTGGAGAGTCACTCTTCTTCCTAAACGGCTCACATTCCTACCTGGAGTGATTTTCTTTGTGAAACTTACTTTCAAAGTAAAGTCACACTGTGCTAATTCCCATCATCTAGGAAGTGAGCTTGTGGTCATAAACATGAAATGTAATGTGGTAGACCAGTCTAAGCCACAGTCAACTGAGCAGCAGTGACATAACTTTTTCTTAAAAAAGGGACAAGTACTTGGTCAATCTCTAGGTCAGAGGAAAATACATTTCATAAAGATAATTCTGCTTCATGCATATATCATATTATAGAAAATGAACTTAATAAACAAATGGAAAAGTTTGTTAGTTAAAAAGAATTCCTTATGGGGCAGGGAAGGTGGTTCAGTGGTAGAGCGCTTGCCTGGCATGTATGAGGCCCTGGGTTTGATTCCTCAGCACCACATAACCAGAAAAAGCTAGAAGTGGTGCTGTGACTCAAGTGGTAGAGTGCTAGCCTTAAGCTGAAGAGCTGAGGGACAGTGCCTAGGCACAGAGTTCAGGCCCCATGACTAACAAAAAAAAAAAAAAAAAGAATTCCTTATTCGGGTCCTTTCTTAACTCTGAAACATGAATTACAATGAAATCCAAACTTGTTTTTGCAAAAATATAAAACAAAACAATACCTGCCACAATATATCCAACAGAATACAACAGTATAAAACTTCTAGACTACTTATGGAGTTTTATAGTAAGAATGTACTGTCTATTATGAATTTTCTACATTTTAGAATCTATTTTTTTAAACTTGCAATGTTTGCATTTATTTTGTTCTTTATATTTTGAAAGTGAAAAGAAATAGTATTGAGTCAATTTCTCTTTTAAAAAAAATTTGTTCTATGTATTTACAAGCCTGAAAGTTGTCCTAAAAAAAAGTGCTAAGTCCCCACCCCCACCCTGCCTTTTTATTTTGGTACTCCTGGGGCTTGAACTGTTCTATGAGAGAATGAGAGAACAGTTCTCCCTGAGCTTCTTTTGCTCAAGGCTATTGCTCTACCATTTGAGCCACAGCACTACTTCCAGCTTTTTCTGAGTAATTTATTGGAGATAGGAGTCTCATGGACTTTCCTGCCTGGACTGGCTTCAAACCATGGTCCTCAGATTTCAGTCTCCTGAGTAACTAGGATTACAGATGTAAGTCACGGCACCTACCTACCCTATTCGTTTTCATAAGAAGAAATTCTCTATTTTTCAGCCTTTTGCCAGTAATACAAAAATCTGGTATTAAACATCCCACAGCAAGGTTTTTCTAAAGCATTTTTGCAAATATCTTACATACTTTCAAAAGAAAGCCATATGCCAAGCTGAGGTGTGGTAGATGACCTTTTACCATGACAAGATGGTATCGAGCACATTTTTCCCTTATGTAATCTGAGGCCCCCATGCCCGTCTGCAAGCACCTCTCTCAGTATTTTTTGCTTTTGCTTCTTAACAACTTCATTTCAAGATGCTTACTAATCCATTTACCTGTTTCTAAATACTGCCAGCTATAAGCATGATCCAGAACTGATGCTTGAATTTTTATGGGTCAAAGGAATGACACGCTTAGTTACTTGTGAAATATCAAAAAGTAAGCATTAGCCCTTAAGTTACTTACACAGCCTTACAAAGAAAAAAAATACACACACAAAAAAAACTTTGGGCTCCTTTCCTAGGTAGGAAAGAAAAATATCTAAGGAGCCAGAGTCACAATGCATTTTGAGCACATAGGTTCTCTCTGGCATATTTCCTGTAGCTCCCCACCAAATGGGAAATGTACTTAACTCCCAGGTTTGCACTTAAGCTTGCTTATCTCTGATAATGGATTTGGACACATATCAAAGAACTTGCCCATGTGTATTTATCAGTCCCTGACAGGTATGAAGCTTAGGAATTTGATGTAGAATTTTATTGCTCACTTGTTTAGAAACTCAGATGTAGTTTATCAGCAAGTATTTGGATGAGGCTTCCATTTGCCTATGATCCCAAGTAATCCTATACTGCTGTAGGTTGGCTGGTTATAAACCACAGATTTAAAATACTCCTATGACGACAATTCACAACCATGGGATACATGCATTAATCTATAAAAATGAATATACTTCAACTTATTTTGGGGAAGGGAAAGCTTTCTATTCATTTAAAAATGTATGAATCTATTGTTTTCAAGTGGCTATTTTATCAATGGATAAAATTTTCATATAGTATAAAAACATTAGTAGATAGGAAAAAAATAAGTCTCATTTCTACTGACCTTTTCTCTGAAAGTAATGATTTTTCCTGTTTTCTTGTACAGATAGTCCAGAAACATGCTAGGCTTTGTGCATGGTTTTACATACTGTCTTCTTTAAAACAACAAATGGTTACAAGTCATTCACATCATTCTAAGCATTGCCAGTTTTGCCTTGACAAGATTTTTTGACAATTGCTCCAGCATCACCCCCTTATTCTCACTGACTACATAACATTCCATTGTGAGATATGCAACAACCTGTTTAACCAGGTTGTTCCATGTTCCAATGAACATGGAAGTTGTTTTCCAGCTTTGACATTTGAATGCAAGAGAACCACAGAGCTGGATAAAGCAGAAGAAGCCCTGATTGAATACTGTGTTGTGTTTGGCCTACTACCATCCTCCTTATAACAAATATGAATGACAAAACAACATGGAGAGAACCTCTGGTCTCTAAAGCTCATAAGTTCTGGCGCTACCTGCAAGTAGCAGCTGAATCCTAGACAGAGAGCTACACAGTTTTACCAAAACCAGGTTCACCCTGTAGGTCTGACTGGCCTCAGGGTCTAAGTGGCTTCATTACGGGACAACTCCCTGTAAAGGACAAATTTCTTGGGTTTGCTGGAGCCTAGTGTGGGGCCTGGCTCCAGCTCACCCCTCCTCTACACAGCATAATTCAGTACTCTAATTCTTTTGGGGCTCTGCCTTAGGACTACTGCAGGCTTTAGACAAAACATGGTGATGAAGAAGCCTAGAGATGGCTCACCTAGACAATGAACAAGTTATTAATATTTCTCATGCTGTTTTCTTCCTATCTGTAAAATGGGGCAATAATCTACTTCAGAAGATGACTGTGAGTATAAAGTTAAATAATGTAGATGAAAATTGCTAAGTGTTAGAACTTTACTAATGTTAGTCATTATCAATAAAATAACCCAAAGCCACCTTTCTGGGGGTTTGGTGGGAAGACCACTCTGGACCATCTGCAAAAAGACACTTGTTAGGAATTCTAGTCCAAGGAGAGCCTTTACTTTCCTGGCTGCTCTTCATGCCCCTATATTTTGTGTACATCCTGTGGAAAGACTTCATTATTGAGTATATTATATTTTTGCTTCCATAGAGTTATGCATGTCCATTTGCCTGCAATGGTCTTCCACATCAAATGGGCACCTTTATATTCATTTCCCAAGATGCAATACTGAGGTTGAGGCTGAGTTCTTTCTCTGGACCCCACTGCATTCTTGGCCCACATCCTCTGCAGCATGGTCAGATTTCCCCCAAGGGGCCAGGTATGTAAATGCTGAATTTCCAGCAAGATGCTGGCACATTGCAGGCACTTGTTAACTGCTTGTTGAATTTAAATAAACCTTTGTAATAAGGATTTTGGTCGGCCTTAATTTTCTTAATAAAATAGGAGCTATGCCTCTGGCATCTTCTTCCAACCAACAACAGTGGTTATCTGCAGTTCAGGTGTCAATATATCTTTAAGCCTCAGTTTAGAAACATCAGACCTGTAGCTCCTGCCAAATGTGGTTAGGCAACTCAGGGGAGATTTCTTTAACCAGGAACATTGGCTTCATCCATCACCTGCAACCAGCTAGGCTACCAGAAAATCAAATGCTTCCTCTAGACACCATAGCAAAAAGAACCTTTCAATACTTCACATTTAAAACAAACCAAATGAAAAAAGATCTAATCCTGTAGAACTTTATTATTGTTTTCATGAAACTGTCTACTTGCTGTTTAAAAATCATGACTATAAACTCTCTTAGGAAAAATTAAATTAGTAACTTCAAACTCTGGATGAATAGCTGTGCTTTCTTTAAATGGGTAACTGACCATCTGGATTCATCCTTGCATATTTTTTTTTCCTTCTTTGTCGTGGCTACTAGGTGGCTCAGGACAAATTCAGGACTATCCTTTCTCTCTCAGTCTGTGTTAATCTGTTGGGATTTAAAAATTCTAATATTATTCAATAGAGTGCGTATTTTTGTAAAAAGAGCAAGAAGCATCATGTCTCTGGCTTTTTCTTGATTATCAAAGAAGAGATGTCAACAGATACCCAGTACACGTCACCCAACTGTGCCCTAAATACATGCACACACATACAGAACTTGTCAGCACACAAAGACAAATAAATGCCTGGACTTAGTAAAGATTTCTGAATCTGGAGAATGTTGCCCCAGTTTTAGCTGGCAAGAAGAGATGGTTTCCGGCACAAATGATGAGATGGATACAACATCCATGCTGAAAAACTGTCCTTTCAGTTCAATGCTGAGGGAAAATTATACCTGATTCCAAGAAATAAAAGGAAAGGGGTAAAAATGAAGAGGAAGTTCAATCCCCAAAGCCCAGACCTAATATTAATTGGAAATGCAATTAGTAGACCCTGGGATGGTGCTTATGCCAGAGATAAATGCTGGGCTTGCAAGCATCCTGCTGCTGCTTCCTCAGTTTGGAAGTTGAAGTGAAAGCAGATGGTCAGCTTTTGAGGCAAGATTTTTGTTTTTTTATTTTCTTAAGGCAGAAATGGACAAATATATTAAGAGGTCTCAGGAATCTGAGCAAATGCTGCCTGCCTAAGACCAGGAAGTTTTATGAAGAGTTTCAGGAGAGCTGAGCTCCACTGCCAACACACTTGAAGTATAGAGTGGGCTCTACAAAATTTGAAAGTTGGGAAAGATGAGGCATGTAATTCTCTCTCCTCTCCTCAGAATGGGAAAAAATACCACTGCCTCCCCGCATAGGAAGGAATGAACCAACATGGTGGCAGCACACCTGTCAAATTTCAAGAGAAATGAGAGACTGAACTTCAATCAAGACCATAGACAACTTGGTGGCCTCAGTTCAAATTCCCATTCTGTTCTTCGGACCCTGGAGAAATTACCTCATCCTCCTAAAACTCCATCTGCAAAATGGGGTTGCTGATACTGGTTGTTTACCTCTCTGGGGTAGAAAATTAGATACCATAGGTCAACCTCTAGGCTAATGCTTGTTGTCTAGTTACAAACAATAAACATCCACCCTAATGTCCTAAGAGAGTATATAGTCATGATTTCTTGAACAGCAAGTAGACAGAGACTTTTGTAGCAGTTTCATGAAAACAATAGTAAGGTTCTACATCTCTTTCCTCTCCCTGCCCACCCCCAAGTTCCTACTTTTTATTCTCTATTTTTTTCTTATAGCGATTTCAGCTATTTCTTGCTTGCTTTCCCCTCTCATTTTCTTTTAGATTCTGGCTAGACAGCTTCTTTCTTAGGTACTCATGAACCCCCTTAACTATTCCTCATGTTTTTATTAGCTCCTTTAGCTACACCAGAATATGAGTTTGAGGAATACTAGAGAAATTAGAAAGAGAGAGTAAGTCTGGGCTGTTCCAGTCTCTTTCCTACATTCATAAGTTAGTGTTGTCATACTCAACCATGGTGCAGAGTGGCTGGGGGTGGGGCAATAATGGACTCAGACAGCCCACACTACCAGGGTTCAAATCACATACACAATGTAACCTCCTGGTGCCTATTGCCAAAATGGTGGTCATAATAGTACCTGATGGGTTATAATGAATAAATAAAAACGGGTAAAATGCTTTTGTGCTTAATTGATTTTAGTTTATCATTCCATCTATGAAGATTTGATTTCAACCTCTAAGAGTAAAATTTGTTCTCAGGGATATGAACCAGAAACTGAAGGATCAAACTAAGGTACAATTTTCCAAGAGCTCAATGGATCCTGGTAAAAGAATCAGTTTTTATTCACACTCAAAGGATGACAAGGCAGAGACTTCCACGTAGCTTGTGAGCTGGCCTTGGTGCCACAATATTTTACTACCCAACTGCCTGTATCTCAGGAACTCTCAAGATGTGATATAGAAGATGTATGCTCATGGCTCTCATAGAAGAGAATAGGACCAGTCCTTTTCCAATTTCTTTTTTCTAGAGTCTATAAAACTAGAGTCTATAAGATGATTAGAATGACTCCTATAATACTGTCATTAAAAGTAATGGAGGCCAGCCTCGACACACCACTGTTTGCCATGTATTTTCTAATGATCTGTAACGGGCACTGATAATGCAAGCATATTCCCAGAATTTTTTTAAATGAGTTAACAGTGTCCAAGACTAGTAAGATGGAGACATTGCCTGTCTTCATTTAAACACACACACACATACACACTCCCTATAACATGTATTATTTTTGAAACAGACAGTCTACAGAAATAAAATGAATTATTAAACAATCATTTGCACTCCATAAAAGGGATATTTTACAGATACTTTAGAAGGAGCTGCTCGGGATGAGGAGGCAGCAGAAATTTGTACCCTAGAGCATAGAGTTACCAAGTCCTTCGCTAAGGACTTGTTATAAAGGTGCACCTGTGGAAATCTGTGGTCTGGGCTCTCTTCTCTGAGAACCAAACCTTCTCCCATTCCTAGTGTCCAAAAATTTTGTAAATCTATTCTTTCACTGCTACCCACTCAAGATGAATGAGTGATTCAGGCCTAGCCCCAGAGAGCATCAAATACTCTGGCCAGAGACTGACTGGAGGATGGGATAAGCCACAAGGAATCAGAACCAGATGGTTGCTCTTTCAAACATTTGGAATGCTAGTTTCTTTTTTTTCTTTTCTAGAAGTCCAGCTAGTGATGACCATCTTGCAATCACAAGCACAGAACTCATCTAAGTGGAGGATGCAAACTAAGTTGAAAGATGGCAAGAGCTGGATCTCAAAGCAGTATCTGTGTCTCTACTTCCAGCCATGTCTGAATACAAACATTTGGGAGCTTTTGGAATATGTTAGTTGAACTAGGCTTTCAATTACTTGCAACCAAGAATCCTGATTGCCTAAGTTAATAAAAAGGGTTGTGAACATAACAACTTTCTGTATATTTAAAAGATGCTATATCAGGGAAGTTTATACTAACATTTTGGTATCAGAAACATGCAAGGACATGAAAAAGTATACCTTTTTTAGGGCCCAGGAAGGCCCTAGATTGCATAAAAGCAAGCTTTCCCAATTCAAAGGCCTGAGAAACAATTTCATTAGTACCTGGTACTTTTTTAAAAATGTGTCAGATATAGCTGAATGTCTAAAATGCAATTTCTATAGATCATTTACAGTTTGAGAAAGAGATTGGCTATTACCAATTCAAAATGAAAATAAATAGCAAGTGCACTTTTTCAGGGTTAGTACTGTAACTAAAGGTTATACATAGCAACTCTGTCTAAAGTGTAAAAACAAGTAGGAGTTTTCTGTTAGGCTATGAGGTTCACTATTTATACTCTGTCCTTATTAATCTCACTAAGAAGCTGGCCTGCCTTCATTGTCTCTGATCTGCTCTACCCTCTCAAAAAGTCTCCAAAAGACTCAGTATGACTTTAAGGAAAACAGCTCTTGCTGAAAGCTTCAGGGGTCAGGATTTGTCTGAGGTTTAGTTTGAGGGAGTAACACAGAAAAGAGGAATAGAGATTCCTTGGTAAAGCTTAAGAAAAAGAAGAAAAATATAGCTTATTTTCAAACCTATTTGGACTGGCTTTTTACAATGTAAAACTCAAAGCAAAGAGGATGAAGCCATGTCATAGAATCTGTGTGACACTTACAAATGGAAACAGGCCTTTTGTGGGAGAAAATACAGCTTTAAAAATAAAAACAGAAAGAAAGAAGTTCCAGATGGTGAGGTCTATTTGACTGAGAAGCGAAACCGTGATGAAAATAAGGACCATCTCAGGCAAGTCAATTACACAATATAAATTGGTAGAAGATGTTCCATGGGGATCCAGTTAGCATGAAATTCTGGAAAGAGAAGACAGCATTTAACTAGGCTTCCCCAACTTAAGTGTCTAAAGAGGCAAATATCATATTGACACAAGAAACAAAACAAATGTAATAGTATAGATGAAAAGCATATGTCCAAAGTTAACTGTGAGCAGCTCCCCATGCATACTCTGTATGTTCCTGATTCTGAGCCTTTCACCATTATTCCATTTCTGCTAAATCCAATCCATAATTTACCATACAAGCTTAAGTACCCATTGATTACAAAGCCTTCCATGACCAGCCTAGCTCAAAATCATCTCTCATGTCTATAGTATCTAGAACTTAAAATCTTGATTTATGGTAATTTTATATCTCAACATCTGCCATCATTAAGGACACTCTCCTCATATAACTTATTTTTAATATGCACATATACTTCAGAGATACTGTAGGTTTGGTTCCAGAGCACTATAATAAAGCAAATATCACAGTAAAGCAGTCATATGAATTTTTTGGTTTCTCAGTGCATATAAAAGTTATGTTTATATTATATTCTAGTCTATTAAGTGTGTATTAGCATAATGTATAAAACATACATACCCCAGTTAACAATAATTTATTGCTAAAACATGCTGATGAGCATCTGAGTGGTTGAAAAAAACGGACCATAGAATTGCTCAATGCAGGAACCCTCAATTTGTAAAAGTACACTCTCCACAATAAAATTAAGTAAGCCTGTAATATACACAGTGAAGACATTCAGTGAGATCAGGCAGCATGCTTGCCTAGCATGTATGAATGAGGCCCTAGGTTTGTTCTCCAGCATCACAAAAAAGGCAAGTCATGGGATACCTGCATCACAACACTGAAATTTCTTGAACTACACTAAGAAAAAAAAGGGAACAAGAAGCATTTTTCCTAGGGATACATCTTGTTCCTGTTGCTGCTTGCTCTTTACCTGAGCCACTGTATTATTACAGTTGTTTGGACTTTTAAAATGTTCTTCTGTACCTCATCTCATCAGCAATTAACTTTCAGCTCTTTGAATGTAAAACTTGTATGAGTGGTGCTTCCAAAATATTGGAAAAGGGGAAACCTAGTAACCAAGTTTATTATAATTGTGTAGAAGTTAAGGTCTATCCTGCATAAGACAACCTTAGAAGCTTCTCTACCTTCAGTTCTGCAGGAAGAGTAAGTAACCAGCCTCTCTGGCAACAGGTGATTTTACATTACTTTTTTGCCACAAGACTGGCCACCAGCCAATGAACTGACTTAGCAGAAAGCTGAGTTTAGCCAATCAGACTGTTTCTCAGGAAACAGGGCAAGGAATCAGAGAATTCACCAGAAGCTGAGGGTGAAAGTCCATGGAAAGGGAAGCTATAGGATAGCACTGTGGCCAAAAGAGGGCTTGGCAAGCCAATGTTATAAGGAAACAGAGTCATGAAGGGGGGGGATGACACATACCCCAAATGGTGGCAATGATAAGCCAGGTGGGTAACATCAAGCAAAAGCAGAGAGCCAAGACAGCTAACATACCAAGGAGCTGAAGCGTGGTTATATGGAGCCAAAAGAGCCTATGACTTCCTTCTGATCCTTGCCTTCCCCGCACTGGCCCCAGTTGCCTGTAACTATTGTTCTGCCTGAACCCCTGAGCATTCTTTCTTAGTATTCTGGCCTGAGCTGCCCTTTCATATTTCCTTGATCACTCTAACCTGAGGTAGGCAACAGTAATAGAGACCTGACAGAATTGTGGCTCTTCTGGTGACTCAGCTTTTGTGCTCACTGCCAGGTGTGTGGTGCATTGTCGGGGTAGAGTTACAGTATTCATTCGTTCATTCATTCATTTATATTGTAAAGGTGTACAGAGGGGTTAAAGTTACATAAGTCAGGTAATAAGTACATTTCCTTAAATGTGATTGGATCCTGGTGTAGCCTCCCTTCTCACTATGTGCCCATCATGAAGTGACCTCTAAAGATATGTGAAATTCTTAGTTATTTTCACATATTATAGCAGGTGACCTTTATTAAGCACTAGAAGCCATGCAAAGTGGTTTCCATATCTACTTCATTTAATTGATAAAACAGTATAAGAAGTGGATACTATTATTTCCTGTTGAACAGATCGAGTTTACAGAAGAGAAGTAACTTGTTCACTGTAAAAGAACTAATGACCAGCAGAGGTGGGGTATGACCTCAAGTCTGTCCCCAGCAGCCAAACTGTTAGTACTGTGAAAGATTAAATATTAAGTACCATTTAAAAACAAAATGAAGGCTTTATGAGGTAACTTGGTTACATGGAACACCACACATGAAAATCCCTGTAACTCGAACTTTCTTTTTTAGATCATTCTTTTTTCTCCAAGTTCCTTCCCTATTGAAAATACCTGGTCTCTCTTTCCTCTTCTTCTCAATGCCACCAAAAACTTTTACCTATACTCGGAAAAAAAACAGAGCACGGCCTTTAGAGGGGGAGGTCTTGATTTCACCTCAAACTTCACACAGACACACAATTCAGTTTCACAGCTGCAGCATGGAACGAGGCCAGCCCTTCTGTGACACATAGGAAAGTAATCTTGGAAGGTTGGTATCCTTTCCAGAAAAAAGGGGCTGCCTTCATAGGTGGCAAAACATAGAGGTCAGCTCAACTGAGTAGAGATAGTGTTTTCATTTTCTAATTTACAGAAAATCCTGTACTTTTACATGAATCTAAAGTAAACCTAAGCATAAGGCTCTGCGCAGCATACAAATATAGTTCTGCTGAAAATCACACTGCTCTCCTGTTTGGGTGTCCAACCCACTGATTATATATTCAGATTGTAGATGAGGGTCTTAGATTTCACTCAACATTTTTGCACATACAGATTTAATTCTTCGTGAGGTGTGCCAAGTTCAGTGGGTCACAGTATGAACTTACCCGTAAAGGGTAAACTCAAAATGATTCACAAGGTGGAAAGCTGGCTTAGACTATTTCAACAGAGTATTCAAGTTATGGCTTCATGGAGCTCGCTATGCTCTACTTCAGAGCCAGCTGTATTTGAAGTATTAACTCCACTCTGGTTTTATTAGTCCACCCTTTGTATTATCTCTGGACTTAGTATACAATAGAAAAAAATAAACTCTAGAAGCTGACATTTCCAGAAGTAGAAGATAAGCCAAGGAAAATCAATTAGGTATACAAAGAAAAATACAGCAAGAAGAGTTTCTTCCTACATAATACTGAACTGAGTGCTTGCTTATAGGCAAAAGATCTAATTGATCTGTGCTGAAATTCAAGGCAGAACTTAGGAACTGACTTGCAAGGAAGAGATAATTTTATTTAGAATTTCTTTATAGGAAAGAACCAGAAAAAAAGAGCCTTTGGCCTCATATAGAGATTTAGGTACTGCATTAAAATTTACTGGCAAAACTCTCCCTAACCCACAGCAAGGCACAGTCTCTCATCACTTATTTTTTCCTGGCTACACTGATTCAGAGTTTAAAGATCTACTACTTCTCAAAACTTTCCTTTCCCATATAAAGTCGGGAACAATCCTTTAAGTATGAGCTAAAATTTAATTTAACAGAGTATTTAGTGTAGGGCTTTATACTGGGAAGTGTTATGGATTTTTGCCACTACAAATATTAGTAAAATTCTAATTGGAAAGAACAAATTGCACAAATATGTAAATATGTCATAATGAGAACCTCTCTTGGGAAGAGGACTTATAAATTCAACATTCAAATGATAAGACACTGACTTTTTAATCACATTTTTGCAATCCAAATTTTAAGTTTATGGACATCTAAAACATAGGAGCCATTACAGACTTTGGTGGGGAAAAAAATATTTGATCTTTCCTAAGCCTAGTCCTTAACAATCAGCAGTCTGAGAGGTAAGAAGCCTGTTGGTGAACAAGATAAAAGTTACATTATGAAACCAGAGTGCCTCCTCCTCAAATCACAGTTAGACCAATATAGACAAGAAAACTATAAACGTAGATACAGACACAGATGATGAAGCAAGGAAATAACTGGAAGCCCTGCCCACACAATGTGCAGCTGCAAAGAAACTTCATTCAACATTAAATTTATTTGTTTGTTTGGTCAGTTGTGGGGCTTGATCTCAGGGGCTAGGAGTTGTCCCTGAGCTTTTTCTGATCAAGGCTAATGCTCTTATCACTTTGACCCACAGAACCACTTCCTATTTTCTGGTGGTTAATTAGAGATAAGAATCTAATGGACTTTCCTTCCAGGGCTGACTTCAAACTGTGATCCTCAGATCTCACCATCTGTAGAGGCTAGCATTACAGCTGTGAGCTACTGGAGCCTGGCTAGACATTACATATTTTGAATAAATGGTGAAGCCACTTACTAATTAAAATTTTATATTGTCAGTAACACTCTGCTACATAAGTGAGCTAACATGTCCACCCTTCCTCCAAATCTGGACAATAAGAGATTTGAAAGAGATTTGAGGCAAGAGTACAACTCACCAAATTTCATAGAGTCTAGAATAATGACTTTGCAATAGGTTTTCAATAAATGTGAGAGGACTGTGAAGAACTGTCAAATATGGCTGACTCTGGATGCTTTTTTTTTTTTTTTAAATTATCGGTCATGGGGGTTGAACTCTGGGTCTGAGGGCTGTCCCTCAGCTCTTCAGCTCAAGGCTAGCGCTTTCCCACTTGAGCCACAGTGCCACTTCCACTTTTTCTGTTTATGTGGTGATGAGGGATCGAACCTAGGGCCTTATGCATGTGAGGCAAGCACTCTACCACTTAGCCACCTTTCCAGCCCCTGAATGCTAATTCCTGATGATGCCTGTGGATTATGATTCTAGACCAGTTAATACTTCAGAGTGCAGTTGGGCTATGGTAGTAAATGGTAGTACCATCCTCCAAAGGGAAACAGAAGGTGCAAATAAGTTTGTGTTCTACAGAGATTTATGAGTAGAGAAGAGAGCAAGAACAACTGGTAGGTATTTGCTTGCTAGTAATTAAATCTTTGCCTATTTCTCTTGGCATAATGAAGGGTCTAATTTCTGTCTGGGATGATTATATTGGCAATGACAATCACTAGTATGAATCTTGTCTTTCCTGGATTAGTGTATCCAGGATTTCCATGATTCTACTACTTCATTCTTGATCTCCTGCCAGTTTTACTATGACAACTGAACATTGCAAGTGCTGATAGGATAACTAAGGCCATATTTCTTCTAGTTCCATTTCCATACAATGGATAAAGAGAAGAGTAGGAAGAAGGAAGGATATATGTGTCTGGGGTGGGAGCCTGTTTTTTCTCTCAGAGGAAGTAGAGTCGTATGGAGTTCCTACCATTAAGTCTACGCTGTAAGGCACAGCATGTGGATACTACAGGAGCATGACAGCTTCTTGAGACAGTAAAAGCAAGGAAACTCATACGAAGAGAAAAGATGTCTCCTGTGCTGCAGCTCTGGATTTGTCATCTTCCAAGCAATATTCTTCAAGGCAAAGTGCAAGAGTTAGTGGGTTTGTGTCATCTTTGTCAATGATTTCTGACATAACAGACTTGCCAATTCTCCTCCCCTTCTATTCCTGGTGTCTCTATCCTCAAATTCAAGTCTGAGTTCCACCTACTTAAATCTTCTAAGGTTGTGAGAAGAGAGCTGAACAAAAGACTCTGAACAGGGTTTTCCAACTTGTTCAAAACCTAGGATGCTTTCTACTCTATCTCACTACCTAGTCACAAGCATATAAAACAAAAAACATTTTTTTAGTAATTATAAGCAGCCTGACTTCTGCTTTTACAATTGAAGCTGAAGGCCCTGAAAAATTACTAAAATGTCCCTTGGCCATTAGCACAAAGCAGGTGATCTTTACTCTCCTGAGACGAACACAGGTGATTTCAGCTGTGTGTCTGAGGTTACCAGGGCAACTGCTGATTATTATTGAGCAACTCCAGTGTATCTCCATAAAGGTCAGAAGTGAAGGCTTTTCCATTATATATTCTGCTTTAAAATGAGCTTTTTAAGGGAAATTGAGTAGATAGCAGATGGAAAGTGACAGACAAAGATCACATGAACTAACTATACATAGCTTAATATAACTGAACTACTTAATTTTCACATTGTTGGTTGGGGTGTGTGTAAGGAGTTCATGAGTAGTTTCAACATTCAAAAGTACTTTCTATTTTCCTAAGTTAGGCTTTCCACATTTTAGTATAAAGTCTGAAATAGTTCAGAGGCAGGGGCCTAACTTGATTCATTCCACTTAGCTCCCTGAGAGCTCAATTCATCTCCATGAAAGATCTTGCTGTGCTGAGAGTTAGTTACCACGTTTACCTAAACTGACCTGGAACCCTGAACAGGACAGCTTTGATAGAAAGAGTCATATGGCCATTGGTAGAATGACATAATGGCTTAATTTCATTGTTAGTACCTCTACAGCTATACCTTTTTGGTGTAAGACTTTGTTCTCCAAACTATGCTCAGACTCTAGCTACTAAGGATATATAAGATCTTAATAATTAAAATGAACATTTCTTCCTCAAAGGATACATCACACAGTTTTAAGAAAACGAATGAATGGTAACTCCAAAATCAGGCAAGTATATTTTTAATTGCGTTTCTGAAGGTGAACAAAAGTAAACATGTAAAAAATTCCCATACTACATAAAGGTAGTTCTTCCCACCATAGGCCGCTGGACCATCTGCCACCTTCAGAAATGAGACAGTCATACAGATTCATTCCTCTGCATCATCCCAGAAATATTTCAGACATGTATACACACTTGCATGGCTAACTCTTGGAGTCTTACATAATTGGTATTACATAATATACAAGAGTGCTTTTCAACTCTAGCTGCCTATCAAAATCTCTTGGAAAGCTTTTTTAAAAAAAAACAAGACTAAGAGTCTTGGTGTTGGTATTTTCTAATCTTAGGCTCCCCAGGTAATGCTAGTATGCAAGTTGGCTTGTGAGTCAAGGTTATCTACCACCTCTTTCTCCTTTGCAGGTCCCTGTGTAGCAACACTTAGGATGACCTTATTCTCCTGATGTACTGGATAGTATTTCACCTTACAAAATGTACCAGGAAGTCCTTTCTTGTTGAGCATCCCTACTGTTTGCACCACGGCTATGCTGGACTGTGGTACTCACCTCTCTAGACACCTCCAGACAGCTCTTCCTCCTGCCCCTTCTCTGGGAGCTAACAGCATTGGTTCATTAGAAGGATTTCTGCACTCTCTGGATTTCTATTGAGTTTGCCAATGGGGAGTTCTGTCAGGATAGCAGGAGGAGGAAGAAGAGGGCCTAGGCATTAACTCCATTTTCCACTTACCTGTGTCCCTTGGGCACAGGTTACTGCTCCTTTTAAGGCACCTATTAGAGAACTCTCTCTCACTTTCTGGATTCTAGAACCATTTTCAACTCGTGTCCCTATAGCCTAAAAGTGGTGACTGCTTGGAAGTCAATATCCCTGGCTTATTGTACTATGTCATGTGATTCTTTCCCACAAACCCTTTTATGAATAAATCTCTTTGAATTATGCTATTCTGATTGGGTAATATTTCTTTCGGGATCCAAAAACATCATACATAAATGGGCAATTCTGCTTCTATTTCTCTATAGACAGTTACCATCTTGTTTTTCCCTAAAGAAATTCTTCTCCCACTAGGCAATAAGAGGTAACAGGATAATACTTAAAGAAGTGATTGCATCCTTTTCTCTGAACATTTTTTAATGACAGACAAGGGATAGTCCAATCACCAGCTGTCTGTCTTCAACTTGTAAAGAGTATCGGAAGGAACATGGAAGCAATGTATTAGTGAGAAACACACTGCTTCCCTGTGAAGGAAGTTGATAGACATTGGAATAGAACCCAATGGAGCAGATGCAGTAAATGACTAAGATGCCAAGTTTCAGAATGATTTTTTTCTTCAGAATTGTTTTCCTTTTTGTCATAATAGTAGTCAAATTAACACACAGTCAGAGGCTGCAGAGGAATTCCTGAGGCTAAATTATTCCCCAATGAAGGCTTGAGATTGCAATTAGTTTCTAGTATAATTAGTGTAGCTCCAGTTGGCTCCACCCAAGAGAAAAACAGTAGGGTAGGTAGCTTGACAAGGCTCCTCAAGGAATACACTCTTGCCTACTGAATTTGTACAAACATCTTGAAGCCTTTTATAAGGCAGTGCTTCCACTGATTTCAATGTGTTTTAATACTCATAGTTTATCAATGTTAGATGTGTTGTTGAAAATTATTTTTAATCAAGGTTGCTTTTGTGTTATATCAAGGTCAAATAAATACTCTCAAATACTGACTGCCTATCTAATGCTAGTACTAAAATAAATCGACACAAAGAGCTTGTTCATTGGTGGGAGATGGTCCTAGAACAGATAATACAGTAAAAATAATTACATATTGCTTATTAATAAATATATGTTCTGAGAAATGTATCCATAAATGATTTATTCAATGGGGGAACAAAACAGAATTGAACAAATTAAGACAGCTATGGTGTCACTAGGTGATATAACCATAAGGAACCACTGTTATATATGCTATCCATTACAGTTGGCCCAAATGGTATTGTTTATATGCCACTATGCATTATTTATAGATCAATATGCCATAACAATGTATAGTACAACCAATTTTTAGACTTCTTACTCTGAACTAAACTATCTACCTAATGTGACAACAAGGCATTATTTCTATCTACCATTGAATCAGCTTTAAAGGTAGATATAATCATTACTATTCTCAGAAGAGCTCAGAGAGGGCAAATATTACTGGCTCAATTTTGCATAGTTAAGAAATGGCCTTCACTCTAGCCAAAACCTACTGAATTTTGTCCAACTCATTTCTTGTCTGATAATTCCCATACCCACCCTTTGCTGCAGCAGTTTTGCAAATATTCATTGAAAACTGCTGTCCATGTTGATGGAGATCCACTATTTTCAATATCACAGCTGCTTTCTTGTCATCTCTAGCATCTTAGTTTTCTCATAATACATGAGTAGATTGTTCAGTGAAAATATTTGCTGGCATAAATGATGAACCCATCTTCTCTTGATTTGGGACCAAGAGGCCTATATTTGGACAGCAATTGGCTAAGCTTTCTTAGGGAATCTGAAAATGCCACACTAGTGAACTGATCTGATTGGACACCTCTGAAAATCAAATCCACCTCTATGTAACCATTTAAGTTGTTAAAGACCTGAAAGGCTGGGGGGAGGGGCATCTGTGAAGCCCACTACTGTTTTCACTGCACAATCAGAATGCAAGGACTGACACAGCCTTAGCCATCAGAGCTTTACAATAATGTAAATCCTGGTTTGTATTCTGTAAGTTCAACAACCTAATATCCTGTACTATTATGTCCCATGGTTCTTAAGACAAGCATAGATCAGAGTTACAACAGGGATATCCACAGACTTTTGGGCCCAGTTCACTGATTCCATATGTCTGAGGTAGGGCAGGGATAGTGGTGGAGATTTCTACCTAGCAGGCTTAAGGTGACGTCCATGACAATGCTGCATACAACCACACTCTGAGCATTCACACTAAACTCAGATTACCTGGGAAAATTAGTGCAAACATGACTCAATGCAGAGAAGGGTTAAAAACCAAGATCTTGAGGCTATTTCCCTAGCTAAGAAGCATCTGCCTCCCAGATTCACTAACATGGTTTCAAAAGCAGTACTTTAACACTTATGTATTTTTAATTTGCCCAAAGTAGAATCTGAATCTACAATAAGTTTCTTTGCACATTATATACACAGTGGGAGAAACAATTCCAAATTAACCCTAAGTGAGAAAAATAGTGCTGCAGATAGAGTGCCTTCAAAGTGCTGAAAGTGCTGAAAGCCATGTGAAATCTTAAGCCTATATCCTTCCCTAAAGATTCATCAAAGGTCTCGGGTTTAAAATACCTAACAATGGTCTACACAAATGAAAAAGGTACCAGAAGGCATTTGAGGACAGCTCAACGCAGAATGAAACTCATTCACTCATACCTTCAATTATAACCCTCAAGGCCTCAAGGCCTTTAAGCATGCATTATCTTGGCATGGCAAGTTTAAAGAATTATTTTAGATTATTAATAAGATTAATAAGCTTAGAGAACAATATACACCCTTTAAGTGACTTTGGTTTATAGAAGTGAAAAAAAGAGTAATATGTTATGGCAAACATATTCTCATGATTTCTATGCTGCTGGAAACAGGGATGTGGCTATGCATGAAAATGGTACCTACTGCCTCCCATAGCCCTTCGCAGACAAGCTGTAGAAAGCCAAGCGTCACTGATTAACCTGAGACACTTGAGACAGAAATATACTGGGTCATAAAGTGTGAGGGTTATCTCAAGGAGTGTTTATATTAAAAAATGAAGACTCACTAATAACAAAGAGCATTTATTTAATAAATTTCAGATGAATTATCATGTGGGAAAAGCCACCTTCAACCAAGTGAAGCACATCTGATTTGTTAGAGAGATCTTGTCTAAAGAAAGGGAAAAGCCAAATGTATGCTACCCAGAGATGTAACCAGGTCACACCAGCAATAATCACACAACACATCAAGGGAATGTGGCTTGTAAGTGTAGCCTCTGTAGCCCTGTAGCCCTCTGTAGCCTCTGAGCTAGAGGTGACAGAAGGAAAGTTTCAGACATATCCAAGAAATAGCAGAAAACAAGGAAGCTGGACTTGAGGGGGTGGGGAAACAGTGGGAGAGCTTTGAGAAGTAGCAAGAAAGTCAAATGATTCCTGAAGAAAAGGATTATGCTTTCAAGTGACTGCCCAAGTGTTCTGCCAAGACAGAACAAAGATCTTTTCTGCTCACAGGTGGGTAAGCAGCAGTATCCTCATTCTCCCAGGAAGATCCTCCTCTGAAAACAGATCAAACCCCAGGGGAAAACTTCCTCTCTCCAAAGCCTGCATTCCAAAGAATGACAAAGACATTTCTAGTAAAATCATAGTTGCTTCTTTGGGTGTAACTTTTTTGGCACACAGAGGAACTGGGATGATTAAATTACTTTTAAAATGTCATTACTGATCACTTTTCTAATGCTTATTATTCATGTTATGATTCATTTAGCCTCAACAAATAACACTACATACATATCTCATCAGGTATCCTGTGGGACAGGAACCCTTACTGGTCTTGAGTTAAGGTGGGGTAGCACCTCTTTCTACAGAAGCAGGTCCTCTTCTGCATAGAAAGATCCAGACTGGACTGGCTCTCACTGTAGGTTCAGATGCCAGGTAAGGAGCTGCTGGGAAAGGTGGGTGGAACATTCAAGGCATTTCTCTACAAAGCAACAGTATATGCCATGGCATATATATACATATATATACATGCTCTACTAGCAAGATAGTGTATGGAGAGAGCACTCCAAAGTAACACTAACAGTTACCACTCATAGTGCTGAATATGTGAAACAGAGAGAAAGGGGTGACCTCAATTATTCCTCTACCAGCTGGGTGCTGTGGCTCACGTCTGTAATCCTAGCTACTCAGGAGGCTGAGATCTGAGGATCGTGGTTCAAAACCAGCCCAGTCAAGAATGTTTGTGAGACTCTTATCTCCAATAAACCACCAGAAAACTGGAAGTGGCGCTGTGGCTCAAGTGGTAGAGTGCTAGCCTTGAGCTGAAGAGCTGAGGGACAGCGCCCAGGCCCAGAGTTCAAGCCCCACGATGGACTACATATATATATATGTTCCTCAATCAACTATGATGGGGAAATCACCTCATTTTACAGACAAGGCACTAAGGTAACTTTTCTCCTCCTCTTCCAAATCTCTATCTCCTTTATTCTACACTAGATTTTTCTACAATAGACTTTCTTGACAACTGATATAGTAGGCATACATTTTCCTCCTGTCTCCACTAGACTATGATATTCATGAGTACAGAATTTCTAGTTTGGTGTTATGTGTGTGTGGGGGGGGGAGGAGGGTGTATGCACGCATGCATGCACCAATACTGGGGCTTGAACTCGGGGCCTGGGCACTGTCTCTTAGCTTTGCTCAGTGTTGGCCTTCTATTCTTGAGCCATGCTTCCACTTCTGGTTTTTTGGTGGTTAATCGGAGATAAGAGTCTCAGATTTTCCTGAGTTGGCTTTAAACTGCAATCCTTAAGTCTCAGCCTTCTAAGTAGCTAGGATTTCAGGTGTGAGCCATCAGCAACCAACATAATTCTGTTTTGGTTGTTTTTTTGTTCCAAAGATTGAACCCAGGGCCTCCCACATGCTAAGTAGTCCTACGTGCTCTACCATAGTCATACTCCCAATTTTCCTCTTCCCATCCCCCACCCCAGTACCAATTCAGAACCTACTGCTCTTGATTTTTTCTTGCTCACAGTTAGTGTTCTACCATTTAATCCGCACCTCCAGTGCTCTAATTTTTTTTTTTAAGCATAGTATCTTCAGCAATCCCAAACTCACCTACCCACAGTAAGTATCTAATTGTTGAATGAATGTAGAACAAATAATAGAGAATATGTAGAAATTTAGAGGGCATCCCTAAAGTCCTCCCCTCCCCCCACAATTTCATCTGAGAGCAGCTGAATCAAACACAGAAGATCCAGGAGTGCTCCAGAGAAACCAGTCTGCCTGGAAGCAGGCCTTGTTTACCCTCTGGATTCCAGGGACAGCTCCAGCATTGCTTGCTGGCAGTAAGGAGGGAGGGGATAATTGACTCTGGCAGGCTCTCACCAGCATTTGGCATGTGTACATCTTTCAGGTCACTAGAAATAATTTAGGAATGCATGTGTGTGTAAAGAGGAAAAGATGAGAAAAATTATTTTATTTATGAGTCTACAGAGCAGTTATTTCATAGAGGCTGGGACCACTTAGTCAAGGACCTCAGGCTGATTTCTACCATGGCTATAAATGTCCCAGATCTACTACCCCCTTTTCTTTCTTAGTCCTGGAGCTTGAACTCTGGGCCTGGGTGTTATCCCTCAGCTCTTCAGCTAAAGGTTAGCACTCTACCACTTGAGCTATATCGCCACTTCTAGTTTTCTGAGTGTTTTATTAGAGACAAGAGTCTCACAGACTTTCCTGCCCAAGCTGGCTTTGAACCAGGATCCTCAGATCTCAGCCTCCTGAGTAGCTAGGATTACAGACATGAGCCACTGGCACCTGGCTCTACTATCCTTTTTTGAATCCTAACAATCCCTTTCACTCCTAACTCAGTAGTCTGAAAAAAATACACACCTAGTAGCTTCTAATTTGGAGGAATTACTGCAATATGCAATGTCCCTATTAGGATATTCCCTAACTTCCCTCACATCATTTATTTCTGCCTTAACAATCACTATCATCTAGAAGAGGTTGGTACCATGTCAACTTGTTGATCACTGTGGAAGGAGGAAAAACAACCACAATATATTACCAGAATTTGGGGGATTATATTACCAGAATTTGTCTGGATTAACTCATGTGGCTGTATTCAAATGATTAGAGGTTAGGGTATAGGGCTTCACTAGGATACCGTGGCCTCTCTATCTAATGGCCTTCCATACTCAAGAAGAATATACTCTTTCACTTAGGAATATGCATTTAAGATTGTACCATGATTTTGCTGTGACTTGAAAGCTCATATTTTTTATTGCTCAATAATTGTTTGAGGCTATTACAGTTTATCCACTCATACCCACTGAAGAATATCATAACTGCTTTCAAGTACTGGCAATTATAAATATGATTGTTGAAAAACATCCATGTATATATTTGTCTGTATATATAAGTTTTGGGTAAATACTAAGGAGCACAAATGCTAGATCATATGGTAAAAAGTGTGTGTAAGATGTTAAGAAACTGTCAAATTGTTTCCCAAGTGCCTGTATTCCTTTGCATTCCCACCAGTTGTGAATGAGGATTTCCACTGCTCTACATCTTCACCAACATCTAATGCTGTCAGTATTCTGAGCTTCAGAATATTCTAATACTGTGAAATGGTGCCTCTTATTTCAATTTTTTTCTTTGTGATAGATGATGTAAAACATTTTTTTCATATGTTTATTTGCTATTTGGATATATTTGGTCAAGAATCTGTTTGGGTTTCTTGTCCATATTTTAACTGTGCTTTTATTAGTATGGATTAATTATTTAAAGGGTATCAATGCAATATTTTCAAACATAAATTAATGTACTTTGATCATAATTCATCCTCTTTATAATTGTTTTATTTTTAAAAATTTAAATTTTTTATTGTAAAGATAAGGTACTGGGGGGTTACAGTTACAGGAGTAAGGTAATGAGTACCTTTCCTATAGAACATTGTTACCTCCTCCTTTGTTTTTACCCTACTATCACTTCCCTCCCCACCTCCCCATCTCCTCCCTCCCTCCCCACCTAAGTTGTAAAGTTCATTTTCAACAGTATCTTGTACATCTCATTTTTTATAATGGGTCAACCTGTATCCTTATTTCAGCATTTTGTTATTTCCCTTCCCCTCCCCAAATTAGAAAAATGTTTATACAAGATGCAGGGCACCAGAATCAAATAAAGTGAAAACGGGTCATATTGTGGGAGAAGAACATAAAAGAAAAAAAATCACATAGTACATTTTAAATATGTTAAAAAAATCATAGCAAGAAAGAAAAACCACTTGTGTACCTATCTTGGGGTTCATTTCACTTAACATCCTCTTATATGGTCATATGTACATTGTTTTTAAGCTTTTCTACTTGTCTGGTAAGATTATCCCAGACATATACAAGGTATTACAAATAAGGGAAACCATGGGACCTATGTTTCTTTGGACCTGGCTTATTTCACTTAATATAAATTTTTCCAAGTCTTCCCATTTCCTAACAAATGGGGCAGTGTCATTCTTTCTGATGGAGGCATAGAATTCCATTGTGTGTGTGTGTATGTGTGTGTGTATACATTATATATATATATATATATATATATATATAAACATAGCTGTGCTGGCCTTAGTGTGGCCTTGTTTGTAATCATTTGGGTAAATGCCCAAAAGTGGGATTGCTGGCTCATAGGGGTCAGGGTTCTGAGGAACCTCCATACTGCTTTCTAGAGTGGTTGAATAAGCTTATACTCCCACCAACAATACAGCAGGGGCCCATTTTGGCCACATACCCTCCACCATCTGTTCTTATTAGATTTCTTGATTATAGCCACTCTAACTGGGGTGAGGTAAAATCTCAATGTTGTTTTGATTTGCATTTCTTTTATGGCCAGAGAAATTGAGCATTTCTTCATGTGCCTATTGGCCATTCTTATTTCCTCTTCAGAGAAGTATCTCTTTAAGTTTTAGACCACTTATTAATCAGGCAGCTGTTTCTTTGGGGATTTGTTATTGGTTGATTTAATTTTCTAAGTAAATATATTTTAGATATGAGGCCCTTGTCCATTGTATGGCTAGTGAAGATCTTCTCCCAATCTGTGGGCTTTCTATTGGTCTTGCTAACTATGTCCTTTGCCATGCAGAAGCTCTGCAGCTTCATGAAATCACGTTTGTCCAACCTTTCTTTGATTTGTTGTGTTTCTGGGTCTCTATTAAGAAAATTTCGGCCTGTGCCAAGGAGACCTAGGGTTACTCCTATTTCATCCTGTAATGTTTTCAGGGTATCTGCTTTGACTTCAAAGTCTTTGATCCATTTGGAGTTGTTTCTGGTATAAGGTGATATATAGCTTTAAATCTCTACACGTGTTTAACCAATTTTGCCAGCACCATTTGCTGAAGAGGCTGTCTTTCTTCCAATTGTTTTATGTATTGTTGAGTCTTAACAAAGGTCTTTGGTACATCTAAAATATTGATCCTTCGTATGTTTTGCAAATATTGTTCCTAGTCTGTGCTTCATCTTTTTATCTTAACAGTGTCTATTATAGGATAGACATTTTTAGTTTAAATGAAATCTTTGTGTTAGTCAGAGTTTATCATTGTGAAAAAATACTTGACAGAATAAATTTAGCAGGGGAAAGAACTTATTTTGCCTGAATGTTTCCGAGGATTAAGTTCATTGTGGGCTAGTTCCATTACTTGTGTCAGAGTTGAGGTGAATATCATGGCAATGTAATCTTGTGGAGAAGGAGTCTTCTAGCCTCATGGGAGCCAAGAAGCAGAGATGTTATATGTGCTAGTGGCCCTCTCCTCTTCCCCTGTTTATTCCATTAAAATCTCCAACCAGTAGGATGCTTCCATCCATATTTAGGTTATGAATTTCCCCTTAGTAAGCCCTTTCTGAAAACACTCTCATATACATCCCTCGATCTGTACTTTCCTAATCTTGTAGGTGCTTTTCAGTTTAATCAAGTTGACAAAAGTAAATATTCAATTTTCTTCAACATTTTTTCCCACATATCATGCTTTTGGCTTTATGTTTAAAAACATCACAACCAAACTATCTAGGTTCTGTCCTTTGTTATATTTTAGAAGTTTTATAGTTTTTCATTTTACATTTAGACTTGGGATCCATGTATATGCACTTTTTACATGTGAATATTCAACAATAAAATCTTGATTTTTATATGAAGTGTTGATTTGAAATGTGAACCAACATTTAAGTTTCCTTCCTTCCTCTCTCCTTCTTTCATTCCCTCTTTCTCTTCCTTCCTTCTTTCATTTTTCATTCTCTCCCCACATTGTTAATAGTAGGAGACAACTTCCAAGTCTCCTCTTCTAACACTTATGTCCATAAGCTATATTCGGACCATCTACTCCTTTGTCCTTACTTGGAATGCATGTGCATCTTATCTAATGCCTACCTTACATTTCAGCTACCTTACCTTTCCCATTGCTCTGATCTGGTTCAGGTACTAATTGATATTCAGTTTCATCAAATTCTGAAGACACTTATAATCTGGAAGCTCCATTTAATACTGCCTCTCCTCCTTAGCCAGACTGTAAACTCAAAGAAGACAAGAATTCTCTTTGTCTGATTTATCATAGGTAAAATTACATAATTTCAGACTAGCTGGACTTTATCTTCAGAAGTGGCTACTCCAGATGAACAATCAAGGACCTCCAAAAAGTTAAACACAGCAGTCTTGCCTTGGTAAAAGCAGAATGCCAGAAACTCTAATTTTAATGCCTCATGTAGCTTTATGCTCATGTCAACCAGAGGACACTGATTTCCTTGGGGAATAGGGGAGATTAACCACTGAAATATGGTAATAATCTACTTTGGAAAACAGTAAAAAAGAATGAGTGGAATAAAAAGAGTAGCTTGCCTGGTTAACTATCTTATGCCTAATACATAGTCAAGCTAATGGAAACTGCCATCCCTGGCCTTTGCATTTGGTTTCCTTCTACATCAACTGTTTCCATCCAAGGACTTCTGTACCTTCAAACTGAACAAAGATGGAGAGAATGACTGAGTTTGGTTGTGATGAATCGAAATTACCACAGCAAAGTATGATGGCCAACCTCTCAGGATTAATTTACTTAGAGAAATTACTCTAGCAGGATTGTCTAATTCATGGTATATCTAGACAAATCATAGGTAGGAAAAGCCAGAGCACATGCACCCAGAAACAGACCTTCAACTTCAAAATGGCTGGTGAACTTGTCTGCAGGACTAGGGGCACTGGCATGGTCCTTATTCAGTAATGAGGGAAAAATCTGGTAGGGTGCTGTCCATGGCATTGCTTTTACTAAACTCAGCTTTCCCTAAACTCAAGACTCACATTTACTTGACAGAGACTTGCTCAGCTTTGGGCAGTGATCTTGTTGGAAAACACACCTACACTCTTGGCTACCCCTAATTATCCTCCAAAGAAAAAAAAGTAGAATAATTCCTGTATCATCTTCTCATCCCTGGGGAATTCCTTCCCCCACCCTTTCCCCCCCAAAAATATATCTGTACCATGTAGGATAATCTTTGCGTGTAATCCCTCGTATGTTAGGAACATAAATCATATAAGATATGGTAACTTAAAGAATCTCAAGATCCTCTTCTAGGACCTGTTTAAAAGACATCTCTTCCTTTTACTTAGCTGCCTAAACAACCTCTTGGTACACTCTGTACTCAGTGGTGACTCAGGGTTTCAAGGTACCAGCCACTGAAAACAAATATTAAAGACCACTAGTTGGATTGGTTGGCTAAAATCAGGGGGTATTAAGCAACCTGGGCTAGGAGTTCAACTTTGCCCATGCTGAGCAACAAATAACTCTAACTGCTACATATAGAGATTCAAACCAAACTGAAGAGAGATAGGAAAAATGGAAGAAGAAAATCAACTCTCTTTAAACTCAAGGAAAGCATGTACAGGCAGCCAAAGAGCATCCAGTAAGGCCAGGAGGCCTCTACTAACAAGTTCAGTCACAGAAAATGAATATTCTCGATGCTCATAAGCATGACAAATCAACTCTTCTAAACTGGTCCACTCTGGTGTCAAACAAAAACTATCTATTAAATAATAAGCTAGAAATGTTTAGCACGATTTTAATTGGGCCTCTTTGGTATGCTCAATTTAGGATTTCATCATACACTTGTATTGGAAGTCCAATTTGAAGTCATTTTTCCTCTTCACATCATCTAATATACCTTAGTTACTCATAAAACAAAAATTATTAGGCCCACTGTGGATCTGTAAATATCTGGAAGAGAAGAAACCATGGCAGTCATGGCATGCAAAGGGTCAGGATGTTGCTGACTTCTTTGTATCTCAACTTCATGCTGGTCTCACCAAGTGAACAACTGCCTGCAGATGGTGTGTGGAGGAGCCTCAGCTAGTTTCACTAGAGGAAGGCAGAATCAACTGTTTTTTTCCTGACTCTTTTACAGATGAGAGTCCAGCTGCTCTGGTCATAGCCTCACATTCCTTCTGCACAGGCTCTAGCTGACAAGATTTATGGAGTGGTCTAAAGAAGCATGCTAAACTATGTAGGATTAAGCCACAAGGGAGAACTTTTTGGCCATAGCTGAATAGTGTCTGTGGGGGATTGAACAATTAGTCCCCAAACTGCCTGTTTTGGCTATGGATATTTAAGGCCTAAAATAAAGCAAAATGGGCTTTTCTCTTTTATAATATTTGGTGAGCAATTATAGTCATGCTAAGGGTTGAGAATGGAAAACATGGAGGTTTACCGGAAGCTTTTCTTTATGGAAGTAAAGTAGAATTTGTATTGAATATTCTCAGTATAGAGAGAGAAACTGAGACAATATGATTGAATCAAAACAGACTTGGCTAATAATTTACTGACTTTCTGCAGTCCTTACATGTTGGTAAAACTAAACGAAATTGCTTTTCATGCCCATCAGCCAGCACAGGCAATAGCCATCACCAAAGCCATCTTTTACAGCACAGTAAATCAAAGATTACCCAAGCCAAGAAACAGTATGTTTAGCATAATGACTCCCATTTAAGATGATGATGCTTAAAAAAATGTCCACAACAAAACAGCCAAGCTCTAAGTTTAGGGAGGTTTAAATCATGTTTATGGGACAACGGCCCAAAGTCAAGCAGAGATAGAGAGTAAATTCTAGCAGAATTGCCCATGGAGGCCCTTGTGTAGCAGGGAAGTAGATGTCATACTTACAGTGAGTTGGGTCGGGTGGGCTTAACCACATCCAGGTCGGGGTCACTGGAATTCATGTTGGGTTGTAAGCTGCTACTGGAATTAAGGGTGCTGTTTGCATTCGATGAGACAGATTCCAAACTGGAGTTGATGATACTGTTCCTTTGTTCTTCTAGAAAAAAATATGGCACAGTCTTATATTAAGATTACATAAATATAACCTATTCCTACTCATACAAGAATTATAAATGAAACTAAATTGAGATTTCTAAAGCTTCTAGCAAAAAAAGGACACAAGAAAGGATCAGAATGAAGAGTAGAGAAGGATAAAAAGGAAACAGGTGATAATTTCTTTATTACTCAACCAGTCTAAATTCTTGACCCCTCAGACTTTGGTGTTTTACTAGATCTATATATTTGATAGATAACTTCAAAGTTAATTCTTTCATAAACAGAGCTGTAGAAACTGCACAGTAGTCTGTATATAAAAGCAAAAAATGAGTCCGTGTAGTCACATTCATTTATATCTAGAAAATATTACCAAGCTAGGAAAGAGAAAAACTTGAATTCCTTTCAATGATTCATCTCTGCTCAGCTTTGTGGACTAAATAATTTGTACTAGTTCTAAGATTTTTGGTTAACAAATCTCTAAAATGGGGAGAGCAAGAACTTCCTTGCACAGTTCACAGAGCTGTCATAAGGATCAAGTGGGATCATATTCAGGAATGTGTTTTGTAAACTTTGGAATAGTGCTCAAAGAAATGAATGTTCTGCTTCTTCTCATCTTAAAAAGACTTGGAACCATGTTTTAAGAGAACATTTTGTGGATTATGTAGCTAAATGACATAGGTACCACTGCTGTTGTATAATAATACAGACAATGTCAGTCTCTCCCTCACCACATTCAGTACAGATAAAAGTTACTGAAGTCAGTTGATGTTTCTGGCAATTGTTTCACTTGTCAGGAAATAATTTGGGTGAATTGTAAGAAATTTTTTATGTGAGTCAGAGGTTATACAATAGTCCTAAGAGGCAGGCTAGAATTATTTACATATTAGTTTTTAGACAACATCTCAACTTGTGTCTCTTTAGGTAATAAAAGAGATATTATCATGAAAGTATTTTTTTCTTTCCACTAGTCATATCTGTAAAAACAAGTTATGCTTATGAAACTATTACTATTCATATTACACACACACACATTTCCTACCCCACTAAAATCTTGGCAAATTATTTTTTTCTTCTTTTTAAAAGTTTGTTTGCAGGCTGGGAAAGTGGCTCAGGGGTAAAGTGCTTGCCTCCCAAGCATGAGGCCCTGCGTTCCATTCCTCAGCCTCATATAAACAGAAAAAGCCGGAAATGGTACTGTGGCTCAAGTGGTAGAGTGCTAGCCTTGAGCTGAAGAGCCCAGAGTTCAAGCTCCACAACCAACAGCAACAACAAAAAATTGTTTGCTTTCTGAGACAAGGTCTTGCTATGTAACCTAGGCCAACTTTAAAAGTTGTGATACTTCTGCCTCAGCTCTCAAATGTTAGGATTACAGGCATCTGCCACCATCTGCAGTTAGGTAAAAACAGTCCTGCCGAAAGCCCCAAGGAAGTGATTATAAAAACCCATAAGGTTATTGCGAGATTCCTGAACTCTAAGTAGAGAAAGTAGGTGATTAATTTAGGGATGAAAATAGATTATTAAAATGATTACTGAAATTTAGAATTATGTATAAGAGCTTAAGTTTCAAGTAGAAACAAACAGAGAAAACTTAAGAGTTATACTGAGAGAAGTACTAACAGAAGTTGTCACTAGAGAAAAAACTCTCATACAATTAGGAGCCACTAAGAGAATGCATATGCTACTCATTAGTACATTAATATGAGTAACATTTTCCTTTGCACAAAATACTCATGTCAAGATTCCTAAAGAAACTGAAAAGCCAAAAATCAGCACAGAAAGAATGGTAGTCAAGACCACATTTATTTGACCTTCAACTGGGGACATTGCCTACCTTGTATGGGAGATGAGATGAATGGTTTTACTAATTTTTAATTTCAAAAGATTGAGGCTATCTATGCATGTCACAGATGTCCAAATTTGTAGGAAACATGAGAATACTATAAAATCATATACCTCCTATGATTATAATACTTTTACAAGAGAGAACTATGATCCTACCAACCAAAAAAAAAAAAAAAACGGCTACAAAGTATATTGTTTTTCTAAAATGTGACCAGGACACTTTCTCTTTTCTATTTACTGTTAGAATAAAAGGAATATCTTAAATGAAATCTCCTTAATTCTATTTATGCAGTATATGTTTATTGAGAACCTACTGAGTACCAAACATGATTGCCAGACAGCAGATTCTGACACTAATATCTTGGTATTTAAGATATAAAACAGTTATCAGCTTGCCCATGTTTATTTACCTATATGTCAGATTCTTCACTGGAGTTTGAATAGTTTAAAATAAAACTTTGGAACCAACATTGAACATAAAAAAAAAAAGATGTTTTGCTTTATACTATATCCTGATTTTCATCACATATGATGCTAAAAGCTAGATCAAAAGAAAAGGTTAACTCTACAATATTACAGATTAGGTGATTTCATGAGTTAACAAGGAAAATCTGGAGCAAATGGCAGGGAGATTTTTTTTTGGGGGGGAAATACTAGGGAAAGAGGAAAAAGTCAACAAAATCCAACAGATGGCTACATCCAAACTAACTTTGAACATTTCAAATATTTCATTTCCTGGAGGATATTAGAAATCTTTTTAAATAAGTTCTTTCAGTTCAATACATGTATGTGTATAGATATTTAAGACTTTTCACTGATGCATGACCTGTAACATCACAACAATAAAAAGCAAAAGATCAAGGAAATCAACTAGTTATAAACACAAAAAAGTATCATAAGATTTGAAGGTTTACAGAAAAGGATTGCCAAATGTGCATCCTAGCTTCCTAACCAGTATCTCTTGATGGGATGACACATGATAAAGAAATCCAGATCTTTACCTCAAGACGACCTTATTTTGTCATTATCTGAAATCATAGAAAATGAAACTTGAAACCGTCTAGGTGGAAGATGGAAGCTGAAATGCCTACAGTTTTCCTAGAGGATGAGCAGGAAGGTAAAGGACATTCCTGAGAAGGAGTGGAGAGTAAAGCCAAAAGCAAATCAAATGTTTCAACAGTTATGGCAAAGTATACCAAGACAATTTGTAAAGCATTTGAACAAATTAAGAAATAAACAGAAAATAATTCAATAATGCCATTCAAAAAAGGAGGATATTTTTTTGTCCTATGAGCAAATGAGTACTTGCTCTTGGGAGAAAAACATGAGAATAGGCAGTCTAGAGTACTTTTAACTGAAAATGAACCAAATTCTTCACATCAGAGAAGCTACACTTTTTTTTTTTTCCTGTGGGTCGTAGGGCTTGAACTCTGGGCTTGGGTGCTGTGCTTGCACTCTTCAGCTCAAGGCGAGCGCTCTACAGCTTGAGCCACAGCACCACTTCCAGTCTTCTAGTGGTTTATTAGAGATAAGGGTCTCATGGACTTTCCTGCCCGGGCTGACTTTGAACCGTGATTCTCAGATTTCAGCCTCCTGAGTAGCCAGGATTACTTAAGTCACTGATGATTCAGGTCAGCTCTGCCATCCTCATCAGAAGGTACACAGGGACTGATGGCAATTCCATTGCTGGTGGAAAAAGATTATGGGCTAGTGGACTTTAAAAGAAAAACAACCACCAATTAGGAATCAGATAAAAAAAAGATGATAAATGACAAAAAAAGAGGAAGAACATCTAAACTCAGAATTGCATGTTTACACCTGTTAGAGTCAGAATATTTGCCTTCTCTGAACATGTTTGTCAGCAAAAATAACTCTTTGTATTAGTCCCAGAAAACAAGAACAAATCCCACCATCATAAACATGATCAGTAATTAATGTGCTGGGTGCTTCCATACACATACATCTTAAGGACTGGAAAACCTGATGTAGGCTTGATCCTTAAGGATACAAACTGAAAGAGCAGGCCCATGTTGTCTGGCCATACAGCATCAATTGAAGGAACCTGTGAGACCAGCATTTGTCACACTTTCCTGGTATCTAGTTGTGGTCATGTATGCTACAAGTTATAATAAATAATAAATATATGAAAACAATATATAATCAAACGTTATTCTTGGGATAGATGAGTGAAGAAAGGAAGGGAAGAGAATGCAGTCAGAATAGTCAATGAATATCCTATGAAACTAAGAATATTGAAGGGACAGGTTTGGTTGGGACAGATGGGAGAAAATACTTTTTTTTAAAAAGTTATTCTGTTGGAAAAGAAAGGGCTAGTCTGAATTTTGCAGGTGTTTCAGAAGGACCATTAATGCCTTTGACACCAAAGTAATGATGATAGGAAGCATTTTTTTTTGTGGGTTAAAAAATTCTTTTGTTTAAATCAGGAATGGAAAAAGGTAAATTTCCAACCAAATCACTACAACTAAAAAAGGAAGGCCACAGAATAATTTTGGTAATATTGTACTTATTCTGGGGGTTGCCATGGAAATCTGGGAGCTCAGCTATTTCAATTTCCACATTTACTAAGTGACTGCAACTCACTCTAATGGCAACCCCTCATATAAGGAAGGCAGGATCACTGTTTATCACAGAACCTGCAGGCAGGGGCAGGAAAGCACACACAGAGCCAAACCGAATTCACACTTCTTGGCAGGCCTGAACATGTCTAGCTCATTGAATACAAAGAAGTAGTGGAAAAACACAAAATTCAGGCCCTCAAAATCACTTTAGAAGAGTTTGCACTGTGTGGAAATCTTGTTAGGATTCAGGCTAGTATGTCATCATTCCATGATACCTATGACTAGAAGTCAAAAAAAAAAGGGAACTCGAACTGTTCTTGACTTCTCCCAGAGTCCAAACGACAGGAGGGAGCGCACACAACAAACAAGAAGAAAAGGAGTTACCAGAGATATGGAAGTTTTACAGGGACATGGGTATATATATCACAAGTAACTACCTAGAAGCTTTCTAGTGCTATGGTTGGGAGAGAGGTGTACCTTCTCCTGCTTGTTAAAGTTTTGCAATAAGTCTGTAATGCATCATCTTGACAAGATAGGATGATAATAGCATGGCAGCTTAATGAGTGTTGCAATAAAAATGATGAGTGCACAGCAGTTTCTGAGCTTACCATCTCTGGGAAACACCCAAGTACACAAGAAACTTGGAATTAGATTTTCTGCAGCATATTTTTCTCTCTCCTATAGTTTTTGCTTCTGACAATAGTGACATACCGCGCCACAGTAAAATCAGAAGAGGTCTAATTTCATGCTGACTCAGTTCTCGGGTGCTAAGATAAAAATAATCTTTAAAAAGCAGTCTGGGTGATATCTTTGAGCATATAAAAAGAATTTGGGTAATATTTTCTCAAAAAGCAGCAACTAGGACCATGATGTACTAAACAATGATTGATGCATAAGAGATATGGCTGGTCTTTTATTGATCAAATACATAGTAGCAACTTTTGGCATATTATCTTCATCAAATACCTCAAATATACTCTGTTTTGGATCCTGTGTGGACTGAGGAATATGAACTCTTCCTCATGTGCCTTTCTCTTTTGCGAACGGAAACAATGTGAATACAACTGAATCTTACAGTGGAATGGTGAAGGCATGTAGATGGTCTAGGGGTGAACTGATTCAAGGAGGTGGTATGCAAGAGGCACAATGGGGAGTCTGCCCTACACTTCCACTATTTCAAATTGAGTCACAACAAAACAAAAAAACCTCACCAAGCCCCTAATTAATGGTTAAAAAGGGATTGAAAGATCAAAGCCAAATGGACACTGCTCCCAATTTAGGCCCCTTTCCTACCAGAGCAGGGACTTTTTGAGTAGGACTGCTGCCCTTCAACCTATGATTGCCTGGTATCTGAGGGAGTTCACAGCATACTACTTACTCTACTGCTACACTGGAAAGAAGAAACTATGTATTTACTTATTTTTATACCATGACTCATTTAAAAAGAACTTGAGAGAGTAAATGGAAGGTACAATTAGGGAGTTTGTTTTAATAACTTAAAAATAAATCAATATATGGTGTTGTAAGGTGAGAAAATGGAGAAGCCACACTTTGAAAGGATTGAATCTTGGAGTCTTTATTAAAAGGCCGGCAACTGCATGATCTCAAGCATCAGCAGTCAGCAAATACACTTAACACTGTTAGGAAACTGAGCTATCAAGGCCAGAGAGGAAAGAAAGAACAAAAACAATACCAACAATACCAATGAACCAATTTAGCACCAATGGAAAGCTGAATAGGGATGCCATGGTGACTAGAGAAGAGACAGGAGACAGAACAGGAACACAGAGACAAATGGCATGGTGTGATGGACCTGAGCTGCTCTGGGCCTAAATAGCATCAGGTCAGGGGCAAAGTCACAAAAAACTCCCAATCCCAGGCACTGGACTGACAGGTTTAGTAACTTATAGCCAAATGCCCGCCCCTGCCTCCAGAGATTCAGGCACGCCCATCACCTGGGAGGCATGGGGGGGAGGGGGACCCTACCAGCCAAGATGGCACTGGACAGACCCAGTTGCCCTATTTCAATGGTAAGCATCCATTCCAGCCTCACTTCTGGCTTTTCTGGTGGTAAATTGGAGATGAGAGCCTCAGCTGGGTATTGGTGGCTCACACCTGTAATCCTAGCTACTATGGAGGTTGAGATCTTAGGATCACAATTCAAAGCCAGCCTGGGCAGGAAAGTCCATGAGACTCTGATCTCCAATAAACCATCAGAAAACTGGAAGTGGCGCTGTGGCTCAAGTGGTAGAGTGTTCACCTTGAGCTGAAGAGCTGAAGGATAGTGCCCAGGCCCAGAGTTCAAGCCCCACAACTAACAAAAAACAAACAAACAAAAAACTCTCATGGACTTCTTGCTAGGCTGGCTTCAAACCATATTCCATAGATCTCAGTCTCTTGAGCTGCTAAGATTATAGTAGGTGAATGGCACCTGCACAGGGCAGCTGAATTTGTTTGGACATATGAATGTCCACTTGTTCTGATACACAAATACACATTTTCCTTTTTACACCCCCACTTTTTTTTTGCTGGTCCTGGAGCTTTCTGGCTTGGATTCTGTCCCTGAGCTTCTTCTGCTCAAAGCTAGTGCTTTACCACTTGAGCCACAGGCCACTTATGGCTTTTTTGAGTAATTTATTGGAGATAAGAGTCTCACAGACTTTCCTGCCCAGGCTGGCTTTGAACTACGATTCTCAGATCTCAGCCTGCTGAGTGGAGTAGCTAGTTACAGGTGTGAGCAACAGTGCCTGGCCATACACACCATTTTTAAATAACTACATCATCTATGTGGCTTTTAGGCACACACAGTAACCACACACAGTTAAATCCAGAGCCACAGTACACCTTCTGTAGCCTGAATGACAACAGGAATGAATGCATGTGGCTAAACATGCCATCTGCCAAAGCAAACAGGTGTGTCCAGAGCTCACAGAATCTCCAGAACCAACCTGAGATATGGTACATGCTAAGGCTCTGATTGTTCAGAAAAAGACATTAAGAAAGTTGTTGAATTGTTTGCATTTCCAGCCATTTTTCAACAAGCAAGACACATATGAGAAGTACATAAGCTAAATTCTCAAGCTCTCACTGGGCCTGTCTGGGAGAGAGTCCAGGATGCATTAGCTGAACTAAAAGAATTAATCAGAGCCATAATCCTAGCAGCTAGTTAACATGATCCATGTGAAACAAGGCCCAAGAATCCATTCCTATCCCTGCCCCACCCCTACCAACACTGCACAATGTTTCCCAAGTTTCTGGTGCATTTGCACTCAAGCATCAAAGGAGTTCTCTCTCTGGAACCAGCACAGTGGCACTTTCCTCACTACAGCCCTCTCCTTTAGAATCTGAAGGCTCCATAGGGGGGACTATTTCCTTAATCAACTGTGAGGTAAAACCATAGCCTGATAATAATCATTATAATCACAACTAACAGTTATTAAGTGCTTACTAGGTTTAGGCCTAATGTCAAGTACTTTATATACATTGGCTTACTTTATCATGGTAATTACCCTCCAGGGAAGCTACCATTAGTGACCAATTTTACCAATGAAAAAACAAGAGGCTCAGGAAAGAAATATCCTCCAGCTCTCAGAGCTGGTAGCTGGAAGAGAAAACAATGAAATGACTTGGTCTGAATTCAGAGCCTCTGCTTTGACGCAGTATACCAGTCCATTCCGAACCTTGACAGTGCTTTTGTAACTTGAGTGAGAGGCAGCATCACCAGGGTTCCAGTAAAATATGAATGCCTGAGCTCCAGCCAAGATCTCCTACCTCAAAAGCCTGGGGATGAGATGAGGCATCTATATTTTTAATAAATTCTCTATAGTCTAGGGCATATTCGAGTCTAAGAATCATGGTTCCAAGAATCTCATTTCAATATCTTGCTATAAGTACTCAAAATCTGGGACAATATCACTCTTTTTTTTTAAAGTAAGTTTTTTTATTGTGAAAATACTACACAGAGGGTTACAGTTAAATGAGCAAGGCAATGAGTACATTTCTTTCTTTTTTTTTTTTTGTCAGTTGTGGGGGTTGAACTCTGGGCTTAGGCACTTTCCTTGCGCTTTCACTCAAGGCGAGCTCTCTACCGCTTGAGTCACAGCACCACTTCCCATTTTCTAGTGGTTTATTGGAGATAAGAGTCTCACAGACTTTCCTGCCTGGGCTAGCTTTGAACCGCGATCCTCAGATCTCAGCCTCTTGAGTAGCTAGGATTACAGGCAAGAGCCATGGGCAGGCACCCAGCTAGTGAATACATTTCTTATCAAGCATTGTTGCCTCCTCCTTTGTTTTCCCCCTACCATTCCTTCCCTCCCACCTCCACAACTAACCCACCACCTAAATTGTAAAGTTTGCTTTTCAACACAGTGTCTTGTATATCTCATTGTTACAATGGGTCAACATGGACCATATCACTCTTAATGTTACTATGTCATATCTTGCAAGAAATCTAAAAGGTACAAAACCTTGTCCATGTTCCCTCCAACCCTTTGGCTCTACTTTCTCCAATGTTCTGAAAAAATACAGCTTGAATGTCAGAACCTTTCACCTAGATAGAGCAGTCTCTTTTCTGCTAGATGATGAATCTGTGTGGAAACTTAGAGATTAAATAGTAATCTCCTTTGCTACCATCCGTCTGGCAGCACAGTTAAAAAAACCTCATTCCATCTGTTTGGAGGTGATTGCAAATGAGAGTAAGTGCCTTGGCCCAGTGTGTCAAATCCACCACTGAATACACACTGCTCTTTACAAAGCCAGTGCTAGATTTACAAGGGAGGCTGCCATGTGGCCACATCCTACCAGTTTGCATATTAAAGAACCCATTCAATATGGCTAGCTGCCCCCATGGTAGCCTTGGAGGCTAGGACAGATGGATTTTATTGCTTCTGAAATTCAGCCTAGCGAGGTTTTTACTTCTATGATCTAGAGCTGATAAAAATATCCTTGTGGAGATAACATGGCGGAGGAATGGGAGACTTAACAAATTCCCCTTCTGCCATCTGCTAGTTGTTTACCTTCTCTGACCTTATAGTCTGTAAAATGTGGATGAGTGCTGGTCCCATAGGATTATCAACTGAGGGAAGGAGGTTGAGATCATGATGGGTTTAGCAGGCTAACATACATATTTAGTTGAACTGTAATTATTTTAATCATTGCTATCGAGGCTCAAATCTAATTTGGCCTCAGAGTTATCAAATACATTGTCTCGTCCTTCCACACTAGCTCCTCAGCTCCTAAAAGGCAGGCCCTCAGTTTAATACAACTTTAACCTCCAGATATATGAGAGAGACTGGAAATGTTTGCCCTTGAAAATAAGGTTGGGTATGCAAATGAGGTCACACCTGCTATCCTTCACAGAAGATACTGATCTTCTCTGGATCTATCCTACAGTGGATGTGGAACTGAATGACAATTGGTTAATGGCAAACTTCTGAAGTTGAAAAGTTGCTACAAATCTGTAATTTTGTTCCTGGGTGATACTTAGTACATTATTAATACAATTTTTCTAGGGTCAAGAGGAGGGTGATAGATGAATGAAGAGAAAGGGTGAAGAATGCAGTTAAGAATTCCATGCAAACTGGGCACTGGTGGCTCACACCTGACTTCTAGCTACTCTGGAGTCTGAGATCTGAAGATCCTGGTTCAAAGCTAGTCCAGGCAGGAAAGTCCATGAGACTCCTTTTTTTTTGGGGGGGGGGGGCCCGGTCATGGGGCCTGAACTCTGGGCCTGGGCACTGTCCCTCAGGTCTCAGTTCAAGGCTAGCACTCTACCACTTGAGACACAGCACCACTTCTGGCTTTTTTTTCCTGCTTATGTGGTGCTGAGGAATCGAACCCAGGGCCTCATGCATGCAAGGCAAGCACTCTACCACTGAGCCACCTTCCCAGCCCCCCATGAGACTCTTATCTCCAATTAACCACCAGAAAACTGGAAGTGGAACCGTGGCTCAAGTGGTAGAGCGCTAGTCTTGAGCTGAAGAGCTGAGGGAGAGTGCCTAGGCCCAGAGTTCATACCCCATGACCAACAACAACAATAAAAAATTCCATGTACAATTCAATCTTTCATAATTAGGGAGAAATAAAGAGGAGAGTTGGGAAGTATGGGTGAGAATGTTGAAAAGGGTGACAATGATCAAGGTGTACTGTATTCATAAACTGCTTTATTAAATAGCAACTCCTTTGTACAACTACTTAAAGATTATAAAAATAAACAAAAAATATTTCCTTCCAGCTGAAAAATAGAGACATCACATGTGTCATATAACCCTTAAATAATAAATGTCCAGCATGAGAAACTAATTGATAAGTTGGTCATATATATTAAACATAGATAAAAATATTTATGTGAGAAAATTTCATCAGAGTTCAATTTGGGAATATTCTAATTTTATAGCCCCTTCTCAGTTCTAGAGACAAATTTCCCCAGTGCTCCTTAAAGTAGGACTTAGTCCTGCTCCTTTCTGTATACTCTCCTCATTCCCATAGATAGAAGCAGAAAGTCATGTGCTTGTGACTTGGTATACTATAATTCCACCTACACTGAAGAAAACTCCTTTGGGAAGAGGAGAGACACATCTGTGAATATTACCTAATATGCCATATACTTCTAGGAATATCAAATACAAGTGCAAAGGTAGAGACTGAGTCTTAAAGAGCTTTCAAAGTGACCCTCAGGAGTGTCTTCTCTGGGAAGAGGAAAGGTAATGACTTTCTGATTCCATAGCATTGGCCCAGATTCACCTTCTAAGGAAAGGAACGAGCTCTAGTTTCTACACAGAACAAGACCAAAGCAGAGAGGTGGGCTATAGGTCAACTGACAGTAAGAGACTGGAAACTCAAAGCTTCAGTCCTATTAAATATCTCAGCTGGTGACTGCAGAGGAGACTTGACTGGTGGAATGCAGAGCACTTCACTAAGGAGAAATAGGAATAAATGGACACAAGAGGTCAGGCAAAGAGACATAAGAGGAAAGAAGCTTCTGAAAAATAAGCCATGTCAAGCACAAAGGTAGAGAGAGGCATGTGGGTGTGTGCATGTACCTGTCTGTGAATGCATGCACACACAGCATAATCCTTCCAAAAAGGTTGTTTGCTCTGTGACAAGAACCTGAAGAAAGTTTAAATTCTCATCAAGTCTGCCAGGGGTCACAGAAAACATTATACAGACAGACCAACAGTAAGTGTGCAGACCAGTATAAACAGCCACTGACGACACCTGAACCCAGTTCTAGATAAGTGGACAGAAGAAACTTGAGTTTTGTATTTCTTTTCTTTCTTTTTTAGGTCGCAGTCCAGAACTTGTAGAGCTAATGATCTACCAACTAAGTCAACCTTCATCCCTAAATTTGTATATTTAAGAAGAAGATTAGAGTTAGTAAAAATGTAGAGCTAGGGGTGTCGATGCTGGTGTGGAATGTGGTACTCATTCCACTGGTGGTATACAGGTAATCCTAAGAGCGAATGAGTATGAATGTTTTTTTCCATGAATGATTACTTATTTTAATGTATAATAGAAGATAATATAGTGAAAACCTCAAATTCATCATTTTAGAGATTTCACAATTCATGATGAGGCCATATAAAGAAATCAGTTGAGGTAAGTTTAAAATGCATTAAACAGAAAATATCATGAATTACAGGGTTGTGGCACAACAGTAAATAGAGATCATTGAAGTTTGGGAAGTACTGAGTTAGATAGGTAAAGAAGCCTTCAACTGAAGAACCTGGTTATATTTAAATATGTCTAATCTTTACCTGTACTTCAAATCCAAACAGTGCTCTGATAAGTAAAATTTTGTCCTTGTCAACCGACTGTACAAAGGCAAAGGTGAATTGCACTAAAACATTACAACACATTGTCACCTGCTGAACAGTGATGGGAGGCTGCATTAAATCTGGAGTCATGAGTTCTTGGTCCAGTCTTCCTTGTAGCAGTGACTCTCCTACTCCTACCAGAGTTTCTCCCAGTGTCCCAGCAACAAACAATGAAACAAGCACACACACACATGCATGCACACTCTCACACATACATGCTTTTTGTATGTATACAGACTTTTCAATCAAATACACATAAATGCATATGTATTTACACACATATATATGCACACATACATACAGATGTCTTAAAAATATTTTACTATGAGGAAGGAGTGTAGCTAGATCCTTCCTTCCCAATATCTGACCAGGTGAAAGCTGTAGTCCTGTTTCTAGGGAGCATTCCCTAACTCTGAGAGAGAAGCTCTGCTGGTTCATTGTCTCCCTTCTGCACCCAGAGGTAAAGTGGCCTATTCTACAGTTTCAGGCAGGTTTGCTTTCACACATCCTTAACTTACAGCCTCTGCTTTGTGTAATAGAGCTCATCTTGGGCAAAAAAAAAAACTAAATGATTTTTCTTCTGTTTCTTTTCCCTCTGTGCTTGAGAGTATGCTTCCAGACCTATTCCAAGGCTATTGCTCCAGTCTGACCACAAGCCCAGCAGTATTTGAAGCCTAGGGGAGTTGACCAATTCTGTCCCCAACCACACTGTACATTGCCTAGTAAGAAACCTTCAGTTGACTGGCTTTCCTGGAAACCCGAGAAGCACATCCCCCGTAGCTTGGGCCCCCATTCACTTGGCAGATGAGGATGAGGTTGGTCCTGTTCCAACTGTTCCTTGGTATACACAGCAGAGCCCAGGGCCTCTGCTGATCATGGAGAGAATGTCTTCAGCCAAATGTTTAAGAAGACTAAAATCTACTATTCGAAGGGAGGACAATGCCAGGATGGAAAAGTGTATAGACTCATGGAACTAGAGTTTTAGGAATTGGACTGAAGGAAATGATGGAGATGTAAGGACAATAACCAGAGCTTTACTTATAAATGCAAAGTATCTGCAACAAACCAAATGGTGCTAAATACCAAGGTGTGGAAATGAAATTAAATAATGTTATGACATCTTTAAATGTAGTGGAATCTTGGAGGCAGAAGTGGTTTCAAGAGTTACATTAAGGAAGGCTATTACTTTTGCCATCAAGGGATATAAAAACTTAAGTTTCTGATTTTGATTTTTTTGGCAGTCCTGGGGTTTGATCTGAGGACCTCATACTTGCTATGCAGATACTCAACCTATGCCACCAGCCTTTTTTTTGTGTGTTTGTTACTTTTCGAGATAGTATCTTGCTTTATTATGCCTAGGTCAATCTGGACTGTTATCCTTCTATTTGTGCTTTCTTACTTTGCTGGGGTGACAGGTACCCACTTCAGTGACCAGGCATTGTGTTTCTTTTTTAGTTGGAATAACAAGTATATTACCATGCACAGCCATTGATAGAGATAGAGTCTTGTAAGCTTTTGATCTGAGCTGGCCTTGAACTGTGCTGGGCATGAGAGAAAGAAAAGTGTTACAAAGAGAAAGAAAAATGCCATGCCAAATATGAGGCCCTGATGGGGGTGTGTGTGGTGACTTGCCTATAATCCCTAGCACTCAGGAGCTGAGGTAGTAGGAGTATGAGTTTGAGGCCAGCCTGAGCTACACAGGGAGACCCTGTCTCAAAAAACAAAACAACAGCAACAAAAACTCACCTAAACATAAAAAAACCCATATATGGAATCTCTCCTCTTCAAGTCAAAGTAATTCAGGTCCTTTCAGTACCTTTGCTGAGCCTTGTACAGATCAATAAGGATAATGATGATGATGATACTGCCACTGCAGTATTTACTCAGCAATAACTCTGCAGCTGGCATGTATAAAGAGCTTTAATTTTCACAACAGGCTGATATTTATAGCAGA
Source organism: Dipodomys ordii (assembly GCF_000151885.1). NCBI lineage: Eukaryota > Metazoa > Chordata > Mammalia > Rodentia > Heteromyidae > Dipodomys > Dipodomys ordii. The sequence continues at coordinate 457,925 of NW_012267266.1, forward strand.
GGATAAGGCCACAACTCCTGTATTATATGGTCTCCTATTAAAAACTTGAAACGACACTGTGTATTTATGTCCAGTATCATACTGATCACTGGGAAGCTATTACCCTTATTTAACAAGAAGAGGAAACCAAGGTCCGGAGATGTTAAGTGATCTGCATATCACACATAGCTGACAAGCCCAGAGGCAGAATTTCCACTGAGGAAACCTGGAACTCAAGTTAGGATAGACAGTTGATGGAGGTAGATTTCTATAAGAAAAATTACTGTGCCAACTCATCACTATGTATCTACTGGTTTACTCCCTTTATCCCAATTTGGAGCTGTAAAGACAAGGCCTTTTCATACCCAGTCCCTTGAAGGCATAACATAATCATCAGCTATATGTAAGAGCCAGCCTTGATACCTACATGTGATTAAATAATACCTAATAATGGTAGCCGCAACTCTCAGATATTGGCCTTTGCCATTTGCTAGGCCTGGTGCCAGATGCTAAAACACGTAATATTACAACTGCCACGAGATGCGTACTCTTAAGCCTTTTTACAGATGAACAAACTGACATTGAGGGGGTAAAAGGCTTGCCTTGTGGTAATACTGGCATAGGAACCAATATCTGACTGACTTCCAGAAGAGCCATAGGCCTCATCTCCTACCCCTCACCAGACTCTTCTTATAAAAACTGAAACATAACTATATATTTTAAGTCTTAATAACTGGTTCAGATTTTCTGGAATGAAAAAAATTGCATTTGAGGTGATAATTCTCTGTTCTTTGGAACTAGGAGGAATGATTTTCTAATTAATTCATTTATTATTTCCAAGTATGTTAAAGTACCAACTCCAGGTCTGACATGGGGGAAAACACACAAAGGCACATTCAGTAGGGCATAGGACTTCTTCCTTTAAGCATTTAAACACAAACTGAGTTAAAAAAAAAAAAGGCAAAATTATTCCAAGGAAAAAAGGGCCACAGAGGTGATGCTGGAGCTGAACTCAAGAAAACAGGCTCAGGTATCTGCCCACAGATCTAGAAAGAGACTTCTCAATAATAGCCTATACCTTTCATTTTCAGCAATTCTATTTCCTACCCTAGGAGGGTTACTTAGCAATAGAACTGGAAGGGTACAGTGTATCTGGAAGGGTACACAGTATCAAGAACACATAGAGCCAACAGAACACAGAGCAGCTGGAGGTATCCCTCCTGAGCAGGAGGAGGCCACATGGAAGGTCTACCACCCTGACTCTGGGCAACAGGGACTCACGTTTCTCTGTTGATTGCACAGCATGGAAGAGTGTTAGTGGCCTCTCACTGCAGGATGGGGGCTTGGAGTCACTGCTTTTCTTCCGAGACAGGTGTAGCTGGGCATTGGTGAGTGGCACATCAGGCACAGTGTTAAATATCTGCAAATAGAGTTTCACAAAAAGGTTACTTGCTTCTATGAATTAAGAAGACAGCACAGGCCTTAATCAGTACAATGTAAAGGTTAGTGGTAAGGAAAGATTAGTGGGAGAAAAGATTGGAGAATGATGAAAGGGTTGACATTGGTTAGGATGCATTGTATTCATAAACTGCCTTGTTAAATGGCAACTCCTTTGCTCCACTACTTAAAGATAATAATAGTAATAAAGATGAAACACCATAAGAGCTCATTCTCATTCCATTCATTTGCTGGAATACTTTTCCAAATAAAATAAACAAAACACACACACACACACACACACACACACATACACAGAAAAGACTGGAGAAGACATTTCTGGCATTTGCTCAGGGCTTCACTATAGATATATCTAGAAGTAGTATTAGACTAGGAACATTAGATTCAGGAACTGATCCTAGAGTTTGGTGACAGCTCACTTACATTTCTAACCCTGTCTGTCATGATCCCCATGAATCAGGAGAAATGGAAGTTATTGAGATAACCAAAGCCATTGTCTATTAAAAGTATTTACTTTTTGTTTTATTTTAAATTATAAAGTTATGCAAAGGAAATACCATTATTTTTATAAGTACAATGTATCTTGATCAATGTCACCCCTTTCCTTCTTCCCCATCTCTCCTAACCCAGCCCCTTCCCTCAATTTCTTAATTTCACAGGCTATGTATTGCATGTAACAGTAGTTTTATGAGTGTCTTTATCCAGAACCAATTAATCAGAAATCCCTTTACTTTTCTTTATTAGTTTCCTTCCCAGTTCTTCTCAACTATTCCATAACTTTCTTAAACTGCTAACTCCGAGCAGGGCTTTTCCCCTCACCAGCTGTCCTCAGAGGGAGAAGCCTTCCCATTTCAGCAGCTCTGCAGTATGAATGAAGCAGAACTTCCTTTTTCTGGCTGAAAAGTTACAAAGAGGTTGATTTTTTTCTCCTTTTAAAATTATCTTCAAATAATTGTACAAAGAGGTTTATATATAACATTTCTATTATGAGTACAAGGTATCCTAAGGTGTTGATTTTTAACCCATGATAAAAGGTACAAATGTGTGTATATATGTGTGTATACGTATATAGATAAAGATATACACACTACACCTACACCTATACTACACTACACCTACATATTCTCATATGTATCTTTGACAACTTGGAAAAATGTAGAAGAGTCTTAAGAAAACAGAGTAACTTTCCCAGTTCTATTATTCAGAGAAAATTACTATTAACATTTAAGGGTATCCTTCCCACCCCCCCCCTCAGGACTGAGAACTAATGGCAGTGCTTTATCACTTGAGTCATACCCCAAGTCCTTTATGCTTTAGGTTCTTTTCCAAATATGTTCTTGTGCTTTTGCCCAGACCAGTTTTAGACTCTGATCTTCCTAGTAACTGAGATTACAGGCATATGCTACCATGTCGAGTTTAGGTTTTATTTCTTTATAAGTTTTGTTTTTTTTGGGAAGGTGAGAGAGATATTAAAGTCCATGGTAAAAATATGACAAAAAAGCGATAGACAAAAGTAACAGCAACTCTTAACCTTTCTTTCTATAGATAAAAGTATGACAGCATCTACAAATCATAATAGCTAACAATTGCATGGTGCCTACCACGGTTATAGTAGCCACCACTTACTGTGAACTCCCCAGGTGCCAGGCACCTCACTCTACAGCCTATCTGCACCTCACACAGTTCTCAGAACCCTGTGTGATAGTCAATGTGAACCTTGAGGCATAGGAAGGTGAAGTTACCAATATTCTAGATATAGTTCTAGATGGGAACAGGCCTCCCCCCACCAGCCCCAGATTCCTTTTTAAATGCATACAATAATACTACTCATTCATTCAATCAGTGAAATTCTTTTGAACATCTACTTTATACTAAGCACTTTGGGTTTAGCAGTGAATGATACAAATGTGTTTCCTGTGGTTAGAGAATTTACATTCCAGTAGCTGCGGTTTACTAAGTATTTGCTACGATACATACTGGGCTAAGTACTTTGTGTGAATTCTCATTTAATGCTAAACACACTTTCCATAGCTGAGATTATATGCTTTATAATTTTATATCCTATATATTCCTTCTTCCATTATACGGCAGTATTCTCTATTTGTTAAAAAAAATCCCTAACATGATTCATAATGGTTATATAACCAGCCCTCTGACTGTATTGAGCTATCAAAGTTTATCAATGCATTTGGTTATCACTTTTCAGTAAAGTTACCATTTTTCTTAATTTTCTCTTTCCCCCATCACGACTTACAAGAGGGTAGAGGTGGCTGGCCGTTTCCCTTCAGGTATGGGTGACCCTACATACCTGAGAATCTTTCTCCTAATCATCTCCTTTGTGTCTGCATTTAAAAGCAAAATTCTAAAGCTAACACGGAGGAAACAACTATATAAGAATTATAAGAATTTCAGCTGTTCTCCCTGGGTTGGCAGGTCCTGGGCTCCAGTGATGCCAGTCAGCTGGTTAAGTCAGTCTCCCTCTAAAACACAGCTGTTTGAAGGCAGCATTATCATATCTTTCCTAGGGACTGGAAATTCACAAGATATATGGAATCACTGCACATAGCTGAGATGGACTGGGGAGAAGGCTAGGAAGAGGAGACTTAAAGCAAAAACAACATGATATCTAACTTCAAGAGCAGTTGGAACCAGTATATAATGTTTCCCAGTGCTATATAGTCTCTAGTCTCTTTCTGACCTCCTACAATGAAAGAAAAGTGAAAAGCTATGTTGAGCTCCAGTGTTATGACCTCTAAGAAACTTTCTCCCCCTTGACTTTGTGCCTCCAAGTCATAATGAGCTATAGCCATTTTTACATGACACCCTTAATATGCACCATTATCATCAACATTTTAAAGTGGCTTCTCTACATGTGTGTTTGCACCTGTTAAGCACTAGGCTAAGTGTTCATGTGACTAATTCCTAAGCTGTAGGTCAACTCAGCAAAGAACATAGGATCATTTGTTGTGCAATGAGATCTCCTGATCTGCCATACATGTGAGCAAGAGTGAGACCACAAGTAAAACCTAGGACTTCAGAGACATTACACCTTTCTAAATTAGACCAAGTGGGAACAGGACACAAATGTTCATTAAGGAGTCTAGGAAGTCATCCTCTAAAGTTCTATTGTTTATTTAACTCTGAAACTTGAACACAAGCCAAGTTGCTTTCTTGGCCACTTTCTAGCCAGGTCAGGGGGTTTGCCTGTAGGCCCAAAGTTCAAGTTGGAATTCTGATGCGAATAGGAATCATTCACAGCTCTGTTGGTTATTTCAATCCTATTTCATTTAGAAGAGAATCAAATGAAGCTTTCTTCAGGCTGTCAGGAAGAAACACTGGTCAAAGCTTTCTGCTGAAGGACTGGCACATGAGCTCATGTCAACTAGGAGCAATGGATTCATGAAACACTTCCATGCAGCTGGAACAATCTACTCATTTTACACACACCTTCCAAATTAACACAGAGAGAGGAGATTCATTCTATGCCCCAGGTGTTCTGTTAAAACTGACCAACTTAAATGAATTCCAATTTAGTCATGAATGTCTTGCAGATAAAAGTTAAGAAGACTGTAAGACTGCTATAAGCTATTAAAAATAAAATTATAAAATAAAAATACAACTCTAGGTAAACCTGCTAAGTATTTTCAATTTCAAGGTTCCTATAAGTAGAAACTATAAATGCTGAACTACTATTTTCACTTAAGCCATGAAAGATAGAAGTTGGATTGGGTTGATTTCATCTTTGCAGTCAGACAGCCTTGGAATGAATCCAGGACAACACCAACAGCTTCATTGACCCATCATTGACATCTACTTCATCACCATATCACCATATGAAATACAGGAAAGGAATATAAAGTAATTTTGAAGGAGGAGAGTATTTGAACTTTAAAATGCAACAGATCTGAGTTTGAATGCTGGCCTTCAACATACTAGCTGAACACACACAAATGGTTTTTAAGCCTTCTAGACCTCTATTCCCTTGTGAAAATGGGGATCTAACATGGCAAGGTACATAAAATGCTTAAAATAGAATCAGGACAAGAGATAGTACTAGTATGTATGACAAAAAATAACCAAAATTCATTCAGTGCTTGCTTACCATGATAAATTATTTACACAGACAAACTTTGTGGATTACTTCATTCCTAATAATAATGACAGATACTATTATTCTGGCCATTTTTTGGATGAGGAAACAGACTCACTGAAATTACCCAATTTGTCCAAGGTGACAAAGATAAGGAGCACAGTTGGGTAGGGCCCAACAGCTTGTGAGGCTCAACCTCTTGTGCATTTTATACCTAATATTAATTTGAGAAACAGAAGACAAGATAGTACGTTTTAGAGTTCAACAGATTTGATTCTAGCTCTGTGATCTTGAGCAAAGGATGTAAATCTGTGATGTGACCTCCAGATAGCTCATCTACAAAAGTTGGAGATTCCTCAACAAAAATAAAGAAAAAGAAAAAAACTAAACAAAGAAGTACCCCCAATGATCCAGCAATACCACTCTTAGGCATTTATCCAAAAGATTACAAATGAGAATGTAGTAAAGCCACTGGTACACCCATGTTAATGACTGCAATGTTCAAGGTATGGGCTTTAAAGTGAGACAAGTGTGAATTTCAATTCCATAGCTAAGGTATGGAAATAGACCAGATGCCACTCAATGGACAAATGGATCATGAAATGTGTGTGTGTATGTATATACACACATATATATACGCATATACATATATATGTGCATATATATGTGTATACACACATTTCATGATCCATTTGTATATATGTGTATATACACAGAAACATATATATATATATATATATATATATATATGCACACACATACATGCATATCACTGAATTTTGCCCATTTACCAGGAAGAATGATACTACATCATTTTCAAGGAAGTGGATGGACCTGGAAAAAATTATATTAAGTCAGGTCCAGAGAGACAAAGGATATATGTTTGCTCCCATATGTGGAAATTAAAACTAATTTATAAATGTACAAGTAAATACATATGGACTAAATACAAGTATACATAAATGTATTAATTGAAGTATGGTGCCTGAAGGGGATTAATCAAACAATGCAATTCCTTAGAAAAACTAACAAAATGAATACTGGCACTTGAAAGGTGTAGCGGGGGAGGTCAATGGGGGAGGGGTAAACAAATGAAAAGGGGTAGGGGACAAATCAAAGAAGTGAAGGACCTCTATGATGAAAACTTTAAAAACCTGAAAAAGGAAATCAAAACAGAACTTAGAAAAGATCAACACCGTAAAAATGGCAATACTTCCCAGGGCTATCTACAAATTCAATGTGATACCTATCAATATTCCAACCTCATTCTTCAAGGAAACAGAAGAGGCAATCCAAAAATTCATATGGAACAATAAAAGACCCCGAATTGCAAAAATGATCCTTAACAGAAAGAACAGTGCTGGAGGAATATCAATACCAAATTTCAAACTCTACTACAAAGTAATTAAAACAGCTTGGTACTGGCACAAAAACAGACTTCAGGACCAATGGAATAGAATTGAAAATCCAGAATGAACCCACAGACCTATAGCCACCTAATCTTCAATAAGGGAGCTAAAAAAAAAAAAAAGAATGGAAGAAAGAGAGCCTCTTCAGCAAATGGTGCAGGCAAAATTGGTTAACCACTTGTAGAAAACTAAAGCTAGATCCTTATATATCGCCTTGCACCAGAATCAACTCCAAATGGATCAAAGACCTCAAAGTCAAAGCAGACGCCCTGAAAACATTACAGGATGGAATAGGAGAAACCTTAGGTCTCCTTGGCACAGGCCAAAATTTTCTTAATAGAGACATAGAAACACAATAAATCAAAGAAAGGTTGGACAAATGGGATTGCATGAAGCTGCAGAGCTTCTGCATGGCAAAGGACATAGCTAGCAAGATCAATAGAAAGCCCACGGATGGGGAGAAGATCTTCACTAGCCATACAACAGACAAGGGTCTCATATCTAAAATATACCTTGAACTCAAAAAATTAAATCCCCCAACAACAAATCCTCAAAGAAACCACTGCCCAATAAATAAGTGAGGTAAAGACTTAAAGAGAAACTTCTCTGAAGAGGAAAGAAGAATGGCCAGTAGACACATGAAGAAATGCTCAACCTCTCTAGCCACAAAAGAAATGCAAATCAAAACAACATTGAGATACCACCTCACCCCTATTAGAATGGCTAGAATCAAGAACTCTAATAACAACAGATGCTGGAGGGGATGTGGCCAGAAGGGAATATTACTGTATTATTGGTGGGAGTGTAAACTTTTTCCTCAAAAGACTCCACACAGAGCTCCCCTAGGACCCAGCAATCCCACTTTTGGGCATTTACCCAAATGATCACAAACAAGACTATATTAAAGCTACCAGCACTACTATGTTTACTGCAGCATTATTTACCATACTCAGTAGATGAATGGATCAAAAAATGTGGTGTGTGTATATGTGTGTGTGTGTGTGTGTGTATATATATATATATATATATATGATGGAGTTCTATGTCTCCATCAGAAAGAATGTCTTCGCCCCATTTGTTAGGAAATGAAAGACTTGGAGAAAACCATATTAAGTGAAGTAAGCCAGGCCCAAAGAAACATAGGTCCCATGGTTTCCCTTATTTGCAATAACTAGTATATGTCTGGGACAAGCAGAAAAGATCAGATAAGATGATGTTAAGCGAAATGAACCCCAAGATAAGGACACAAGTGGTTTTTTCTTCCTTGGTATTGTTTCTAACGTACTTATAAGACACCATGTGATTTTTTCTTTTGTTGCTTTGTGTGTCCCTCCTGCATGGTATAACCCGTTTTCACTGTATTTCATGTTGGTATTATTTGGGGAGGGAAGGGAAAAAAACAAAATATTTAAATAGGGATACAGATTGACCCACTGCAACAATGAGATATACAAGACACTATGTGGAAAAAAGAAACTTTACAATTTAGGTGGGGGAGGCGTGGGGAGGGTTGGGGGTATATTTGAGGAGGTGGGAGGGAAGGGATGGTAGGGGAAAAACAAAGGAGGAGACAACAATGCTGGATAAGACATGTACTCATTACCTTGCTCATGTAACTGTAACCCCTCTGTATAGTATTTTCACAATTAAAAAAAACTTATTTAAAAAAAAAGAAAAGAAGAGAAAAGCAAAGCAAAGCAAAGAAACGAAAAGGAAAAGAAAAAAGAAACGAGTAGTTATAAAATTCAATGTGTAAGCTGGGTGCTAGTGGCTCATGCTTATAATTATAGCTACTCAGAAGGCTGAGAGATCTGAGAATTGTGGTTCAAAGCCAGCCTGGGCAGAAAAGTCCCCATGAGATTCTTTCTTTTCTTTTTATTTTTGGTGCCAGTCCTGGGATTTGAACTCAGGGCCTGGGCACTTTCCCTGAGCTGCTTTTGCTCAAGGCCACAGCATCATTTCCAGCATTATCTGTGTATGTGCTACTGAGGAATCAAACCCAGGGCTTCATGCATGCTAGGTGAGCAAGCCACCCCTAACCCACATTCCCAGCCCACCATGAGATTTTTATCTCCAATTAATTACTCAAAAACTCAAAGTGGTATGGCAGCTCAAGTAATAGTGTCCTGGTCTTGAGCACAAAGAGGCTCAGGGACAGTACCCAAACCCTGAGTTCCAGTCCAACAACTGACCTCCCCAACAAAAAAAATTCAATGTGTATTCTATGAAATTAAGACAATTGAGGGGAGGGTTTACCTTGGGATTGATGAGGGAGAATGATTAAAGCAGTGACATCACTCAAAATGCATTGCACTCATAAACTGATTTGTTGAATGGTAACTCTTGTACAACTACTTAAAGATAATTTTAAAAATTGAAAAAAAAGTTCCATTACCATGGTGAGGACTCAAACAACTAACAGTTTGGTCCACGCTGTTCCCAACACACTGTTGTGTTCAACAATAAAGGAGACTTAGAGTGTAAGAACGAAAATAACTGGAGTTTCATAATAAATTATTTGTAATCAGTACACAAGGATTTAATTTATAAGTGTAAATTTAATTACTGCTCTTTGCAAAACATCAATCTTAACTGCCTACAGCAATGTTAGACTCTGCTGTTCTTTTTCTCTTGTCTACCAAATTCATATTTCTCTGGTCTCCCTCTAGCCCATCTTGACATTGTAGAGTATGGACACTAGTGGATTTTATTCTTAATCATGTTGAAAATTCATTCTTACAACCTTTTCTCAATCTCATCTGCCACATGCCCCAACAATTTGAGAGGATTAGGAGTCTTCCTGCAAAGTATGCAGTATGCTCATTATTATGCGCTATTAATTTTATGGGAGGAAAATTAGGTCATGAGGAAGAGCTCCTGGTCTATAACTGTGAAACAGCTCTGAGACAATAAATCACAGTAGAGGCCTGGAGATTACAGTCTAAAACAGAAAGGTTTGCACAAGAAACAAGACGAAGTATTTTCTCAAGGCAGAAGTCCATCAGGGTTTCATTTATTACACGGCTGGAGTATTCAAATCTGAGGAATGGAGGGCGACAGCTATTGAGAGAGGTTCACTCTGCTCATGGTTCTCATGACAGCACTGTCAGGGGTCAGAGGAGCCATGGGTCCAGTACTTTCAAACTGCCAGGCAAGCCTCAGCAGAACTCATTTGCTATAATCACAGAGAAGCCAAATTCAGAGGCTGTAGATGCAGAAAGGTTTTCTAAGGACAGCTGGAAGTCTTATGTCCTGTTGATATCAGCATTTTGGCAGGGGGATCAACAATTTGGAAAGCAGTTTGGGAAGTTTTATTAAAAATCTCTCAAAAGGAACCAATTACATTTAGTAACTGAGGGTATATATAGACAGATGGCTATGATTTTTTTTCATATCTCCAGATTCTGTTTCCTGTTATCTTTGCTGACAGAGAGAAATACAACAACAAACAAACTCCACCCCTATATGAACAGTATTAAAGGAGCTTCCAAATTAAAAAAAATTACTTGTTTATCTGGAGTTTACAAAAGGGAATTTATGTGTCTTACTACACTTATGAAGAATATCTCACATAGTATGTGCCACACACAAAAAAAGAGAATTAGTTTGGTGACTGGACAGAGTCATTCCAGCTTACCACACAAATACTTCTATCTTACTTCTTAACCTGAAGGCAGACCAACCCAAAAGAGTACCAAGAACCATTACAGTACAACCAACCATACTATATCACCACCATCATCATTGTTGTTCAATTAAAAATTAGCAATTATGAAATAATAAGGAAATGAACTGCACTTCCAAGCACTGATAAATCAATTGCATTTGAATGCATCTATGTTTTATGCATGAAGCCCACCAATGATGCAATGGATTCTAAGGTAACCAACATTTTAGTTAAAGCGGCTCAAGGTAGTTTAGCAGGCCCAAGTCAACTTAAATCACGCTAACTCCATAGAATTCACAGCCATCTTATAAAGTTGCTTAGGCCTAGGTACTTTAAGTTTTCAGCATGTTCATCCATGGTTGGGTTGTTACACAGCTTTGAAACATTAGGAGTTAAAGTATGTTAAAAGAGGGTTCTAGTGATTGCCCCAAATCACTCACTTCTTCCAAAGCCCACTGGTGGACTAGGAAAGGAAATATACTAATAGGCATTATAAATATCACAAAATACACTAAGAGGCATTATGGACTAATGCTGACAGAAGTATACAGTGCACAGGTATACAGGTATACATCCTGTTTTACATGCAAAACCCTTTTCAGGAAACTGGCAAAAGAAATGCCTTAGGTTGTTACAAAAATCAACATTTCCATTCCTGCTACTGCTACTCTCTGTTAGGACAGTACAAAGTAACACACACACACACACACAATTAGCCTTTCATGCTTAACCAAACCCACAAAAAGGCAACTGTTTTCTTGATAGAGTTGTTCTTCCTAGATATCTGAAGTTTTCAAAGTCACTGAAATACAAACCTTAAATAAAAAAACTGGGCTGGGAAGGTGGCTCAGTGGTAGAGTGCTTGCCTTGCATGCATGAGGCCCTGGGTTCGATTCCTCAGCACCACATAAGCAAAAAGAAAAAAAGCTGGAAGTGGCGCTGTGGCTCAAGTGGTAGAGCGCTAGCCTTGAGCTGAAGAGCTGAGGGACAGTGCCCAGGCCCAGAGTTCAGGCCCCACGACCGGACCCAAAAAATAAATAAATAAATAAATAAAAATACTATTTTTAAGAAATTGCAGAATTTCCAGTCTTTGGAAGTATCTTGGATAATGGAAACATTTAATACTTTTGTTTTAAAATCTTAACTAGAAGCATACAAAGATTATTTCCAAAATGACCTGAAATATTTGACTGCTCAGTATTTTTAAATTCTGGGCTGATAAGCTGCAAGTCTGAAGAAAAGATTCTTCTGCCATAAAGAAATGGTAACTTAAAACAATTGACCATACCTCAGATTAAGCAAGGTAAGAGCCAAAATCTTTTGCCCTTTGCCCTTTCAACCTGTACTTGATTACAGGTATAAAGAGCCACACCCACAAGTCTGCCCTTCTTTAGCTGTCATATGACAGTCTGGAGTCACAGATGGGAAACCATGTTACAAACTAGCTTTTTCCCTTTATAAGTCTGGCAAGAAGAAGCATATCTCTTTCCCTTCTAAAAATGTTGATTTTAAAGTAAAAAAAATTTTTTTTCTAGTTTTAGACATTTATTACTTAGTTCTCCATATGGAGGCTTACAAGGGGTATCTGAGGACTGAACTTGCTACCACAACTGATGGGGTCTCTGATGATCCCATTGATCCACATAAACAAGTAAAGGCTAGTCAAAGGTTAGCCTCCCTGAGGTACACGTTTATATCAGCATTGTCAAATGTATGGCTTTGTTATATAAAATTGTTATATAAAATTTTGATATCTACTATCAGGGTACAAAGTACAGTGCATGGTTCGGCATCCAGGGATATCTTTCTAAAAGGCTGATACCATCATTTTACTATTCTCCTTGGAAAACCCCAGGTTTCAGCAGTACATTCATCCCACTTTCCACAGCTTTTAAGACTTTTGACAAATGAGCTGAATCCAACTGTATTCCAGAATCATCTCATGCTATCTGGCAAAATGTCACCCACAGTCCCTTCACAATCTTGCCACTTTTTAAATTTTACAGTAATGTATTAGCATACTTTAGTTGTACAAGGGGTGTTTCATTGTGACAATTTCACATATGAATACAATACATCCTAATCAAATTCACTTGCTATTACTTTCACTTATTCTCCTGCCCCCTTCTTAAAACTGCTTCACTAGGTTTCATTATTCTATGTTCACACATGTAAACTACTTTGACCATATTTCATATGTACAATTTGTCTAATGTTGATCCCTCCTCTCTAAAATGCTCTTCTTTCTATTCATTCTTTGCCTAGAAAACCTGTTCATCAACCAGAGTCTAGTGACAGCAGAATCAAATTATTCTTCCTCAGTGGATGTTACATCTTAGTGGATGTTACTTAGCAAATATAGTTAGCTATATCATAACAAAATAGTTGCCACTTGAATTAAAGGATCTATCTTATTTATCTTAAGCCAATAGTCGATACTCAACCCTTAGATATGTATTTTAATGTTTTTTTCTTTCATGCATGTGTTTCTAACGCATTTATAAGATTATTTCTTTGTTGCTTTGTATGTCCCTCCCCCACAGTATAACCCCTGCTTTCACTATAGTTGATGTCAGTATAACTTGTGGAGGAGATGGGGAAAAACAAGTCATTTAAGGATACAGGTGGACCTGTTGCAACAATGAGAAGTACAAGTTGTCATGTCGAAAACGAGCTTTACAATGTTGGTGGAGGGGGAGGATTGGGACTGGGGGGAGGGGGGAGGCTGGGAAGGGATGTGAAGGATAAACAAAGGAGGAGGCTGCAATGCTTGGTAAGAAATGTACGCATTATCCTGCCCATGTAATTGTAACCCCTCTGTACAGTATGTTCACAAATAAAATAAAATAAATTAAAAAAATAGTCGATACTCAATAAATGTTTACTATCTCAACGAGAGGTTAGATTGAATGGATTTTCATAGCCGTGGGTTCTAAACGGTCCTTAGTTCAATCCTAGTTCACTACCTATCAACGTGTTTCATCTTCTAAGTACTTGAAGCTCATAATTTGTAAAGAAAGCTAGAAATACTGACCATATAGTGTTGCTGCAAAAATTAAATGAAATGCTGGGTGCTGGTGGATCACACCTGTAATTCTAGTTACTCAAGAGGATGAGATCTGAGGATTGCAATTTGAAGCCAGCCTGGCCAGGAAAGTCCATGAGAAACTTATCCCCAAAAAACTACTCAGCCGGAAGTGGTGCCCTGGCTTAAATGGTAGAGTGCTAGCCCTGAAAGAAAAAGCTCTGGGACAGTACCCAGGCCCAGAGTTCAAGTTTCAGGCCCAGAACAAAAAAATAAATAAAATGAAATAAAATTTGTGGAGCGGAAGGGGAAAAACAAGTCGTTTAAATAAGGATACATGTGGACCCGTTGCACCAATGAGAAGTACAAGTTGTCATGTCGAAAACGAACTTTACAACTTTGGTGGGGGGGGGGGGGGGGAGGGAAGGGGGAGGATAGGAAGGGATGGGAAGGGAAAACAAAGGAGCCTCTACAATGCTTGATAAGAAATGTACTCATTATCTTGCCCATGTAATTGTAACCCCTCTGTACAGTATTTTCACAATAAAAAATAAATAAAAATTAAAAAAAACAGATAAAAAGTTGCTTATCATATCTTGTACACAATAAGTTATAGAAGTAAGCTATTACTATCACTATTATTATGATTACTTTTAAATATTATTATTATTACATTTAAAAAGTTCTATTAACTTTAACTGAATAAATAAATCAGTATATATTACAAACATGGAAAAAGAAGTCTCCATGATCCCCCCAAAAGTATATTACATGTTAAGGCTTCTTCACCTTTCTATCTCTTCTTACTCTGGAATAATTATTTCCTAAAACTCTGGAAAATATTGTTCTCCTCCATAGTCTGCTGGCATGGATTTTCTGGGCCATTGTGATGGGGTAAATGTGTAGTCTGTACAGCTTCTCCTAGCCAATCTGAAGTTATATGAATAACACATCACTAAGGCTCCCAAGGACTCATATGTGTATTCTTTGTGAAATAACAGTTCTGGTGAACTAGCTATACTCACAGGCACTAGCTGGAGGATAGGTAGATGTGCTGGTGACAGCATAAAGCGTTCACCTTCATGATTAACCCTATGCTGAAGGTTTAATGCTAACCTTTACTAAATAAGTAATCCCACAGACAGGGACAAAAGATATATGTTAGCCAGTTACAATGCAGATGTCTTTTTCTCTGTTGAAAGCAAAATAAACAGACTAAAACATGTTTTATTAAGTTAGGATAACTGAATCTTTTAGATACCAAGAGTTTCATATTTCATGTGTATATGTATGTGTTATTAATTATTGAGCATAGGGCCTCTTGCTTGCTAGGCAAGTGTTCTACCTCTGGAGCTATGCCTCCCAGTCCCTTCTTCCCCCTTTTAAAATGCTGGTTATAAGGTCAAACTGTCTTTTCCAGTTTAGACATTTATTAGTTAGTTCTCAAAATGGAGTCTCACACAGGGCTTTTGGGAGCTGAATTTGCCACTACCACCAAAAGTCTGAAGGCCCTTGATTTTTAAAACATGGTTTTGCAGAGAAGAAACAGAAGAATACTTTCTATTAGAAGTACTGAGCAGTTGCCCATGTTTACTACTTACAAGAAGGCAAAGCCTTCCCCAAAGGGAATTAAATGCAAACCCACAAGGCACAATAGACTGTCTATAAAGATGGCAGTCACGGAAGTTTCCCATGTCTGCAAAAACATTGTTCCTTCCATCCATAGATGGAGTGTATTAGTCCATTTTTACTACATAGAAATACCTGAAGCTATTATAAGTGAGTGAGTGTGGTTGTGTTTGTGTTTGTGTGTGTGTATAAAATACTTAAGGCTGAGTAACTTTGTAAAGAAAAGTGGCTTATTTTGTTTAATACTTTTAGAAGTCTACTGGTGGACACACTGGTGATAGTACTTTTTGCTGCCTGAGGTAGAGAGGTGACAGTATATGTGAAATGTGCATGTAACTGTGTGTTGTGTGTGTGTATGCATGCGTGCGTATACATGCGTGCACACATAAGTCTCTCTGTCTTCTGGTCTCTCCTTCATCTTATAAAGCCAACCATAGGTATTTTACCCTGATGACCTTTCCTAATCATAATTACCTCTCAAAAGCTCTACTTTTAAATACTATAGTCCTTGTCCTTTAAGAACAAAGGTTGAACCAATGCAACAGCGATACTCACAAGACACCAGGTTGGAAATGAACTTTATAACTTCTGGGGAGTAAGGGGGGAAAATGGGAGAAAAATGAGGGAGGGAGTAAAAATTTCAACAAGATATGTACTCATTACCTTATATATATAACTGCAAGCTATCTGTACATCACCTTTACAATAAAATTAAATTTAAAAACAGCATAGTCTGATTAAGTTTCTACCCTCTTAATACTTTACAATGGGAATTGAGTTGCAACATATGAACCTTTGAAAGTCACTTCCCCAAACCATATCCAAAACTAGTGTTGAGACTAGTTCTATCCCCTTGAACTTGGCTGGACCTGACTTGCTTTGTCCAACAGAATAAGGTAGAACAGACATTGTTTTTTGTTTTAAGACTGGGCTTTAAAAGCATATTTCTATGTTTTACTCCTTTGAAGTTTAGACTAGATTACTGGGTGAAGAAAGATCACATGGTAGTAGAGGGATTGAGAGAAAGAGAGGGAGAGAAAGAAGGAGAGAAAGAGAAAGGGGCAAGGAAAGAGAGAAGGAAAAAGGGAAAGGAAAGAGAAATATGAGGAAGGGGGAGATAGAAGGAAGGGGAGAGAGTAGGGAAAGGGAAGGCAGGAGAGAGAGAGAGAGAGAGAGAGAGAGAGAGAGAGAGAGAGAGAGAGAGAGCACTAGTATTACCATCCCAGGCATAAGGTATGAGTTATTTTAATCTTGCAGGTCTAGTTGAGTTCCCAGCTGACACTAAATAGGACATACATAATCCTACCCCAATTCTCAACCTACAGAATTGAGAACAATGAGATCACTGCTCCTGGATACTCAGGAGAATGAGACTGGGAAGGCTGTAGTTCAAAGTTAGCCTAGGCAAAAAGTCCATGAGACCCCATCTGTGCAGGAAAATCTGGGTATAGCGATGTGTAGGTGTCATCCCTTTGAGAAATATAAATAGGGAGACTGCAGTCCAAGCTAGCCTAGGCAAAAAAGCAAGACTAAAAATTAACCCAGGTAAAAAGGGGTGAGGATATGGTTTAAATGGCAGAACCTGCCTACCAAGTGCAAAGTCCTGTATTATCTTTAAAAAAAATCATTGCTGTTTTAAGTCACTAAGCTGGGAGATGATTTGCTCTGTAGCAACAGAGAGGTACAAGGGGCATCTTGTGATTCTCTTTCTATGGATCAATCCAACAGTTAGACACCTGCATTGCCACAACTTCATTTCCATTATATTCTATTTTTTCCCAGATCATGCTTAATCATTAGTCCTACTTTGTATAAAATGTTCTTAACAATGTAAGAGTAATAGTGCATGGACTTAGGACTTATTTTAAGCAAAAGGACAGATGCTATCGGATGTAAAGGCTTTGTTGAAAGCATTTCTGAAATTGTAGTTTCATGATTTTCTCTAACTTGTGCATTAAAGAAAACACAGAAAATGAGTAACTCCTAGAAATGTGTGTGAGAGAGTATATCTGTGTGTATGTGTATTCATGTGTATAAGAGAGACAAAAAGCAATTTTCTAGAAAATTACAGCCACACCTAAGGAATGCTATTAAATCTCATTGTCTTCAACATTGTGCATTTTGAAGAATAACTCTGTGACAATATTTTCTTTTCTTTTTTTTTTTGGTCAGTCATAGGGCTTGAACTCAGGGCCTGAGCCACTGTCCCTGAGCTCTTTTTGCTCAAGGCTAATGTTCTACCATTTTGAGCCACAGTGGTTAATTGGGGATAAGAGTTTCATGGGGACTTTTCAGCCCAGACTAGCTTGAACAGTGATCCTGAGATCTCAGCCTCTTGAGTAGCTAGGACAGCCACTGATGCAGAGCTATGGAAATACTTTCTAAAAACCTAATAACTGTCTGGATTTGAGGTTAAGTTCCATCACCAGGGGGTTTGTTCAGTGTCATGTTCAGAAACGCCATGTATGGCAAAGGATGGCAAACACTAAAGGCTTCTATAGGAAACTGAGACTGGACCTTCTTGCTTTGTACCAGGCTGCCCATGAAGTTACATTTATAAAGGAGGTAAGTTGATTACTCTAAGTTTCTAGAAAGACAATTTGATGAAGATTAAGGACTTTTTCTCCAGAACAATAGATATATCCAGGTCTTGCATATAGCACTAGCCCACCATCATTCCAGATTAAAAACCCTTGTCTTGATGGTACCTTAGTTAACTCCTTTCTGCCTTAGAAACATGACCTTCATCCTAGTAGTACATTTTTCTTCTCATTCCTTCTGGGGCTATAGAAACACAAATTCTACTATGATTCATTCCACCCTCTGGCATAGATTAATGAAGATGAACATATACAAAAGCACTGTAATACTCCTTATATGTACAACAACAAATTAACATCAAAGGATAACGTAATTTGCAGCCCACCAAACTAAGTAAGCATTTGTCATCAACCACTGGCTATATATTTATAAACCTTGCCATGTACTTAATATTTCTATTTCCACATGTTTTATCCAATACAAGATGGCTGTTTGTCCTTATGTGTTTTAATACTACTACTGGGAGTATCTCCCCCCGCCCCCGTTCCTCCTTCCTTTCCTTTCTTCTTACCTGAAGCCTTGTATTTTGCTAGGCAGGAGCTTTACAAATGAGCCACTGTGTTAGGCCATTATGTTTTTGTTCTTTTTTTGAGATAGGGTTCTTTTGCTGGGGCTAGCCTTGAACCATGATCCCCTGATCGCTACACCTTCCTAGTAGCTAGGCTTTCAGGATTAAGCCATTGTGCTACAGATTACTTTTTTCTATCTAGTTCTTTTCAATCTAGCTTTGCAGGCCAAGGACATGCAAAGAAATTATAGTTCAAAAACCATCAGACAAGCCAGGCACTGATGGCTCACGCCTGTAATCCTAGCTACTCAGGAGGCCGAGACCTGAGAATCTCTATTCAAAGCCAGCCCAAGTAAGAAAGTCTGTGAAACTCTTATCTCCAATAAACCACTAGAAAACCAGAAGTGGCACTGTGGCTGAAGTGGCCTTGAGCTGAAGAGCTGAGAGACAGCACCAAGGCCCAGAGTTCAAGCCCTACAACTGCGCCCCCCCCCCAAAAAAAATCAGACACTCTTTGCTTTAGGGACATGAAACATAAACAATGAGCTCATTTTTGAAGTTCTGTCTCAACATTTAAAATGATTTTATTTCAGAAATAATTAAATTATAAAAGTACTACCGGAGGGAGGGGCATGTTCAATAGTTAGAGACAGATTTGAGTCTTATTTCCAAAGAATGTTGAGATTTCTAATAACAATGGTTTACAATTACTGAATCTTTGCTTTCCACTAGCTAGGCCTTGCATAAGTCTTTTATATAAACTACCTCATGTAATTCTCTCAAAAGTAAAAGAAAAAAAAAACAAAGGAGTATGGAAGACTGACAAATTGATCATCAATTTTGTTTCCCCTTTCTGCTGGGCAGTTAAGCTGCCTTTCTCGGATGTGGTTATGAGATGATATAGCCAATGGAATGTGGGGAAAGTAAAGCAAGTTATCTTCTAGATATAGTCTTTTAGTCTTTCTCCCTTTCTCTACTTGTTAGCTAACAGAGAAGAGTGGAAGGCAGAGCTACAGGATGGGAGACATCAGGGCTGTCTGATTACTGCAGAGGATGCTATCTTGAAAATACTCACATTGAACTTATATGAACAAAAGATTAACTTTTGTCTTCAGTCACTGACTGCATCTAGGATTAAGTAATAGAGTTGTTCACAGTTACCTGGTGGATTGAAGCCATGTGATTTGCCCTTAGGAAAGTGCTGCTATATTCTATTCCATTTTAACAGGTTCATATTTTTTTTCATGTAACAGAAACTGGATCACATATAAGTGATTTCCTGTATTTGAGGGAGGTGGGCACACTGGGCTTCCAAGTTGGGACTAGAAAGAAGACATTTTCCTCAGACTTGAAATTTTTCTTAAAAAAGATGTTTTCTTATAATTTGAAATTTTCCTCAATGAAGAACTTTTCCTCAGACACTTAATTTCTGTCTCTTACTAACTATTAAGAGGAGGCTCCAGTGTTTAAACATCTAAAGTTTATATTCACAGGTTCTCTAGTAACCATATAACAGTCTACAACCTCCAAATTACCTCAAATTCCAACATTTTAAAACAACAAACATTTAGTGGGGCACTGGTGGCTCATGCCTATAATCCTGGCTACTCAGGAGGCTGAGAACTGAAGATTGTGGTTGGAAGACAGCCCAGGCAGGGACTGAGACTCTTTATTTCTAATTAACTACCCAAAATATACAGAACTATGGCTCAAGTGGCGAACTAGCCTTAAGCACAAAAGCTCAGAGATAGCACCCAGACCCTGCGTGCAAGCCCCAGGACCATCACCAAAACAAAACAACAACAAAAAATTCACCACCACCACAATATACCCCAAACATTTATTATCACTCTCGATTTCTGCAGGTCAGGAATTGATCAGGTCAGCTTATCAGGTTGATTTGGGACTCAGGGTTTCTCATGAGGCTGCACTCAAAATGATGACTGAGGCTTGAATAGCTGGAAAGTTAGTCTGATTGTTGGCAGGAAGCCTTAGTTCCCTCCTGCAGCTCCCTTGACTGTCCTCACAACATGAATATACCACCGCTAGCAAGAGCAGGCTCAGAAACCACAACAATGGTACAAGGCCTTTCATGAGTCAGCTTAGAAGTCACACATCATTACTTCTGTCATATCTTACTGACTACATATGCCAGTGAGGATACTACATAAAAGAGTGAATATGAGGAGACAGGGCTAATTGGAGTCATTTTGAAGACTGACTTTCGTTCAATACCTGATTCCTGAAGGCCTACCTAGGAACAGACACCAAACAGTGAACAAAATACAAATGTCCTGGACTTTGTAATGCATCCCTGCTAGCTACATGCTAACAAAAGTGAGGAAGAAAATGCTAAATGCCAGGAAAGAGAAAAGCAGGGGAAAGGGGATACTTGAAGTGGGGACTGCTGATCTGTTTCACCAGAGATCTATTTGGATGATAGAAAGCTAAAAAGCAGTGAAGAAACATGCCCATGTGGTTTTATTTATGGATGAAGAGTGTTCCAGATGGAACTGCAGTGAGTGTACCGGGCACCAGTGACTCACGCCTGTAATGCTGCTACTCAGGAGGCTGAGATCTGAGGATCACAGTTCAAAGCCAGCCCGGGCATGAAAGTCCATGAAACTCTTTTCTCCAACAAACTACCAGAAAACCAGAAGTGGTGCTGTAGCTTAAGTGGTAGAGTGCTTGCCTTGAGCTGAAGAGCTGAGGGACAGCACTCAGGCCCAGAGTTCAAGCCCCATGACCGACAAATAAAAGAAAAGAAAAAAATAAGTGTGCCTATTGTGTCAAGACAACTATAACAGATTCCTAATGAGATCCACTTAATACTTATACCCATAGAAAGGTCACTAGTATTAGTATGTAGGACCCTGAGATTCCTGTAAGGCCTGACTCTCACATAACTGAAATGGAAGCCATAAGATAGTTCTTAGCTGTAGATAACTGATAGGATCTGGCTTAAGTCAAAAGTCTCTCCAGTGACCAATAACAGAACGACAGGCCCAGAAGTATCAGGAAAGCACAGTAGAAGGCTCTTGTAAAAATTTAGACAAGAGATGATGGTGGCTTTCATTAGAGTTATCAATGTAGGTGTAAGAAGTAGTAAGATTCAGGGCTGGGAAGGTAGCTCAGTGGTAGAGCGCTTACCTTGCATGCATGAGGCCCTGGGTTCGATTCCTTAGCACCACATAAGCAAAAAGAAAAAAAAAGTTGGAAGTGGTCCTGTGGCTCAAGTGGTAGAGCACTAGCCTTAAGCTGAAGAGCTGAGGGACAGCACCCAGACCCAGAGTTCAGGCCCCACGACCGGACCCCCCCCCCCAAAAAAAAGAAGTAGTAAGATTCTAGATTTATTTTGCACAACTAATTCACCATTCTAGGCAAAGTGTTTATTTCAGAAGAGATGCATTTAAAAGATCCCAGGGTTGTGACTGCAGAGTAGCCTGTACAGGGAATCCTGTACAAGTTCCAAGAAGTTTCACAGGGATTCACTACTAGGAGCAAAATGAGGTAATAAAGATCAGTGGAAATTTGTGGCCCTAATTCTCAGTTTCATGAAGGCAGCTCTCTATAACATGCTTCGTCCTATTTGGTGGAGAAGGCCTTCCTCATACAGACAGAAACCTCAATGTCTCAATGTCCTAAAGCAATGACAAAATACATACACACAGACACACACAGAAACACATACACACAATGAAAAAATATACCATTTACAAAATCTAAATTCAAGCTATAGGAAAATACTTATAACACAAATGATAAAAATGTTTAATATTCATAACACTTAAGTTTCTAAGAAGATAATCAAGTAAAAATATGGGCTCATAACAGTATACTTTGCACTGGATTGAGGATAAATTAGCAACATATACAAAGTGTTCAATAGTTCTTTGCACAGAATAAGTGTTCAACAAATATGGCTTCTCCCTCTACTGCTACTAGTCCACCCTCCCCATCTTTATTATTACCTTCCTTGGAACCCTCAGATTTATCATTACCACATTTAGCAAGCTGGCCATCTTCCTAATGAAAGGACCATAAACAGTGCAAAGCTGGGTCACCTTTGAATGACTATATTACCTTTTCGTGGTTCTCTATTAGGATCTCAATGACAATGTTCTGAAATTTGATGTCCATGATGGCTGCCACTGTTTCTTCTTGAGGCCGAAGCAGAGTGGGTCCAAACACTACACCAAGGTTTGCCACAGTCATCAAATTCTGCTTGTGATTGTTAGCAACACTGGGAAAGAAGAAGAAAAAAGGCACAAATGAGAGAAATAGTGTGTGCAGAGATGGATAGCTGACCTCTCTGTACCTTTCCTACCTTCTCATCTCTCTATCTATATACTCTGTAGCCATCAGAATTCAGCACACCCTCAGATGCCATGAATCAAAAGAGAGATTTTTCTATTTGTATTTCCATCTACCAAAGTTCTCAAATCTTCATAAGCATCCAGGTTATATTGCTGTATCAGGATGATAGTCTCTCAGAGTTCCATCCTGAAACAACTAACCAACCAATATATGGGCCACAGCAACCAGTGCCAAAATATGAAACTTTGTACATCTGCATCCATCTGCAAGTCCAAGTAACTGCTAATCCCTTGTGGTTACACCTTCTTGGTTTCTGCTTAAACCACTGAATCGTTAATATTTTCTCTAGAACAAATATAAAAACTCCTAACAGCTTTAATTCAGTTACAAAATAAGCCCTATTTTTAAAGTGGGCAGATCTAGTATTTAAAAGTAAGTCAGGCAATTCAGCACTTTAGACTCAAGTATTAAAGTCCCTTCCAATTAAGCATGTAGCTCCCATTAAGTGCAGCATGGGGCATGAACAGAAATAAAAACACAATACTGTATATGCAGATGCATGGCTCTGTTAATATTGTGACATACAGGGTTAGCAGTAGCTGGGCCACAGTCATTTGTTAAATACATATGTGTGTTTTTAGATAAGCAATTATTCAAAACATGTATTTGAACTCCATGCCCAAGCCCCCATGATCTCAATATCAAAGTCACTTGTTTATTTGCTGCCCTGTGTAAACACACACACACACACACACACACACACACAAAGTGATCTACTAGCAACAAATAAGTTAAAAGTTCATGACCTTCATTATCCTTAAGAAAATATCAGGAGCCAACTACTTAAAGATAATAAAAATAAAAAGTAAAAGAAGAGATAGCCAAAAAAAAGAAAGGAAAAAGAAAATATCAGGAGCTTCCCTAAATCACCTGCTGAAAGAAGGAAGCTTATTCATTACTAAGTGGAGCCTAGAGAGAAATTGGGCAGAGATGGGCAGTTAGCACAGACCTGCCTCCCTAGCATTTAGTTCTATTTATACTGAGCATTTTTTCCACACAATTCTATCAATGCTTGCACTGTTTCTCTTGTGTAGTTCTATTATGTAGGAGGGCAAGAGATTATTCTACCTAAAGTGCCAATTTTTAAACTGAGCCTTCATTGACATACTACATCAACCAATTTTATCAGCAGATGTGTACTTTTCTATGATTTTTTTGAGGCAAAGGTTTAATTTAACTTCCTCCTTTTAAAGAAGGAGGGTGTGGTTAGGGCTATGGGATTTTAATTGTGGCAGAGTTCAAGGAGGGGGAAATTTTGTTTTTGACTATTAAGAAATACCTATAGCAGAGAGATTGGCCACAGATATAGTCTAGCCTGTTTCTACTCCACAAAAAGATTTTTTAAATTTTTTTGTAAAGATACTGTACAGAGGGGCTAGAGTTACATCAGTAAGTTAATGAGTACAAAAGGATATTTTATGAGCATTTTCTTAGTTCTACCTGAGACCTGGTTTTACTTAGATATTTCCAATCTACCCAGAACCACTTCAAGCTCCAAGTCTGAAAGAGTTAAAACAGCTGATCAGGTTGGGACCCAGCAAGGAAAGACTTGGGTCCAGAATTACAATCAGCAAGTGTGCATATTTACAAGCTGCATGTCACATCATAGCTTCCCACACAGGCTCCTGTGTGTGGGAGGGAGTTCTGTATCCTTTTGCTTTCCCTCCCAAATGGCTTATCCCTTTTTTCACAGAAGCCTCTGGTAACTTCATATGCTAACCCCTTAACAAACTATGCATATTTATGTATGAAAGCACTTTCAAACTGTAGGCCAATATAAAAATCAACTCTGCCAGTCACAGCTCTGCTGAAAACTATACTCACATCTTTCTTGTCATAGGAGATTCTGCTGTATAATTGTTCTGATAATAATGACAATAAGCTAGTGATGAGTCCCTCTTTCTCTTGTTTTTCTGTTTGTAGTGCTGGCAATCAAACTAAGGGCCTGGCACGAAAGACAAGTGTTCTACTGAGCTACATCCAAAATCAGATCTCTCAAAAACAGCACATTTTCCCCAAGTCATCTTAAAGCCTTCCTCTGCCACTTCCCAAATCTAGCCCACTGGGAAAATAGCTTGGCATACTAAACACCCAGCATTTGTTTCCTCCTTTGTAAAAAAAAAAAAAAAAAAAGGGTGGGGTGGGGTGGGGTGGGGGAGGTCAGGGTTAAAAACACACCCACATGGCATGATATAAAGATTAAATGTGATCATTCATTGGATATACAGTGCCAAAGTATTCACTATGTCCTCTTAGTGCTTTCTCACCTCTCTGTCTTTGTGCATGTCATTCTTCTACCTAAAACTTTACTCTTCTCTCTTCAGCAAAGTTTTTGCAAGGCTCAGCTCAAATTCCCCCTCTTTCTGTTTCCTTTCTGGTCACCTCCCAGTCCTCTACCCCTGACACAGGCAGACTAGTCAGCCTGTTCCTGTATTTATTACATGCTGTTGATATATTTCTACCAAGCCTGAGGACAGGAGCTATGGTATTTAACTTGAGAGTGCTCCTTCTGAGCATGATGTTTGACCCAGGTGAAGCACATTGAATGTTTATTGCAGGTTTAAAGGATGAGAAGAGCTTCTTGGTAAACATAAAACTAGTCTCGGTCCATCTACTACTAACAACAAACAAACAAATAAACAACAACAAAAAACCCTCAAAGTATTATTGGTGATTCTTGGGGAATGCATGTGAATGATCTTAAACTCCCTTTTCAAAATCTCAAGCTATGTTCTACCTCTTAGATTTAATTAATGAGTAATAATTACTCTGATTTGCAGGTCCCAATGCCAAAAAGCATTTGGAAAAAAGCACAGTAATTCTGGATCAGCAAGTCTGAATATAAATAGACTTGAGATTACCCAGCAGAATTCATTTCACTTTTAATGATCCATTTTATTTGGGAACTTAACAATACACATTGATCAAAGCCTTAGGAAACTTTTTTGGGAAAGCTTGCACCTTTTTCATTGCTAACTACCATTATCTTTTGGTACACTGAAGTAATCAATTATTCTGTCACTTGATTATTACAGCTCATAACTTAGTACAGCTATGTTCATTACTCTAGAATGAATTATTAATGACTTGAGATCTCTATGTATCCCAGAGAGAAAGGCCTAGACCTCAGCTTCTGCTGGCACCAGCCATGCATTATAGCTTGATGGACTTACAGATGTGTGGGAAGCGCGCTGGCAGAGCCCTGGGAAGTGGGTCCAGCAGAGGCCATGGGGCTCATTCATTAGTGTGGTCCATAAAGCACAGATTGCCTGCTTTCTGTTCTGGTACCTGAGCTGCTTGAGCTTTTCCTCATATCATTCAACAAGTCATGTTGAGTCTTAGAGTCCACACACAGACATATCTTGTGCATTGCACATTGTACTGAAAAAGTCTGACACATGCCTGTCAGATCCCTGTGTCCAGATGGGCCACTCTGTTGGGGTGCCATCTGTGTGCACTGCCAAGACAGAACGAATCCTGCAGGCTTACTTTGCATGTTGCAGATAAACAGTTCGAAATGTGATTTCCACTTGGGGGAAACCCAGTCCCTTTTGTCATCATTGGGGTTTGCTGTCAACCAAGAAGCAGTACATCTCCCACAGGGCATGCCTTTGGGCAATCGTCACAGAAACTGCACCCCATGTTCCATGCAGGTCCCTTGTGAATTGGAATTAATGAGGAAAGAACATGTCCTAATGAAAATGAACTTTGCGGGGAGACTTCCTGACAGTTTTATTTTCAGAGAAAATAGCTGGACACTCTAGGTTGGTCCAACACCCTCTGAGAGACAGAAGGAGATAAATTGTTTCCAGATAAGAATAGCGATGGTGACTGTGGTTGGGGGGAGGAGGGCTTAGGAGGGAGCAGACAACAGCCAACCCTTTGGGAGCCTATAGAGAAGACTTCCATGCTGTCATGGAAACTACATCTGTTTTCCTTGAGTGGAAACGAGAGCTAGAGCACTCTAAGCACTAAGGAGTTCTCTATAATCACACCAATCTGGAAGGACTCCAGTATATATGTTTGCCTATGAAGGGTTTGCAAATTGGTTTGGTCTTGAGCTCTGGTGTGCTAGGTTCCCTGGACACAATGTGATGACAGGTTAGCAGTGTCTGCATGGATTGAGTGTGCCATCACTTATCTATCATCCTTTATTTGCTTCAGCTTCCAATGTCAATGATAATGGTAACTTAAACTTGCAGGTTGTTTTTTTTTTTTTTTTGGGGGGGGGGAGGTCAGTCATGGGCCTGAACTCTGGGCCTAGGCGCTGTCCTTCAGCTCTTCAGCTCAAGATTAGCATTCTACCACTTGAGCCACAGAGCCATTTCCAGCTTTTTCTGCTTATGTGGTGCTGAGGAATCAAACCCAGGGCCTCATGCATACAAGGCAAGCACTTTACCACTGAGTTACCTTCCTAGCCCAAACTTGCAGGTGTTTTACATTTTACAAAAAGCTCTACAACTATTTTTATGCTTATTTGACCTCTATTACTAACTCCAGATATCAGCTCTCAAACTTTCTGACAGTGATTCAAAATACAACATGCATCTTCCCACGTAATATTTCATCATACATTTTCCCATATAGACATGTATGAACAGATGGGCAGAAAATCACATAGACACATGATGTATCAGAAACAAAATTTTCATTTAACAGTAAGTAGAATTTATTCTGATTTTTTCTATTTTTTTAATCCGCTAAATTGGCTTCATAACTCCACTGTTACGTTATGGAAAAACACTGTTGTAGGGGTGTAACAAGCAAATATGAGTATAGAGGAATGGAAAGTAAAGCAAGGACAAGGTGGTAGCACAAAGGCTGAGTCCAATGGAGAACACCAGCTGGCATGCCACGTGGCCCTCTGAACCCACTTTCACACATGTAAGATGGAAACATTAATACCTACCTTATAACAATAGAAGCTGATACAGCATGACTATGTAAGTAAATCTCCTAACATGAATAATGGCTTCATAAGTGACAGCTGCTGTTGTCACAGTAACAATTAAGGCTGAGGTGATGGTAGTAAATGCCAGTTTAAAGCAATGCCATTAGCTGGTGGCTTCACTAGTCAGCCTGTCTGGAAGCCTCCAATGGCTGCTTCTGCCTGGGGCAAGGAGCCTCATCTGCCCTACTTATATTTTAAGGATTTCTCTCATCCTAGTTACCTGTACTTCTCTTCTTTGTTTTTATTAAAGCTGTGACATATTTCAAATCTGTATGAAAGTTTAATATACTCATTTTCTATTACTTCCCTATGGAGGATCCTTGTGAAGTCAAAGCAAAGCTATCCAAGTCACTCTGCTTCCTCATACCAACAACCATATGACCTGGCCTGGCCTCTAACCAACCAAGGCCCATCACCCTGCACAGGGTGTCCACTGGCAGCCACATTAAACTGTCTCCTCTAACACATGTGTTCTAGTTGACCCAATGGAACATTTCTACACTGGACTGCCCCCATCTCCCAAGAGCTACAGGACTAGGAGCTGGATCCTGATGGCCTCCTCCTCCTCCTCTTTTTCCTGTTTGCCTTCCTCTTTCTCCTCCACTTCATGGGCAGGCCCTCGATTCTGATTCTGAAAGTGGGATAATGAGTGGGCACCAAGTACAGTAAGCATCACCTTAATCTCCATGCTTTCTCAGGGAAATTCCAAGCCTGGGGGCCAGAAGGTATTACTAGAAATCAAGGCTAGCGCTATATGATTTTTGTGGTTGGTTGGTTCTGTTTTGTTTTTCAGTTAACTAGCTAAGTTTGAATTTCCAGGGATTTCAATCTTGTTCCTTTTACTACCTCCAAATTCATCCTTAGTACATTATGGGGAATGAGCAGGGGGTAGGGGAATCCTGAGTATTTCTGCAGTGTGTTGCCTGGATACCATCTGGCCTTGTTATGGCTGGACCAGTCTGGAGGGTACTGAAGAACCTCTGCTGAGAAAACTCATCAGGGCCATAAATGCAATTTTTCTGAACCTCCAAATGGCTGTCACCCGAAAGAGTACAAAATAACTTGTTCTGTGGGCATGGGTCACACTCATTATTTGACATCTTCCTGGAAATGATTATCTGGTGAATAGCCAGACTTTCAACTTTAAATAATTGAGTGTTCATGAAGAGTACTTTTATATAGCACTTCCTTAATCTCTTCAGACAGGGACCATAGCTACCATTTTATATCAAAGCACTAGGAAGTTAAGTAACTTGCCTGAGGTTATATAGCTAATGAAGGGAAAACAAAATCAGCAGAGCCAGTCCTCTTAACCTATCTCCCAGTCTTCTTTTTTTTTTTTTTGTTGGTCATAGAGCTTGAACTCTGGGCCTGGGCACTGTACCTCAGCTCAAAGCTAGTACTCTACCACTTGAGCCACAGTGCCATTTCTGGTTTTCTGCTGGTTAATTGGAGATCTGAGTCTCATGGACATTCCTACCCCGGATGGCTTTGAACCTTGATCCTCAGCTCTCAGCCTCCTGAGTAGCTAGGCATGAGCCACCAGGGCCCAGCCCTCCCAGTCTTCTTAAACCTTGGCTCTCAGCTGCTCCTATTCAACTAAAGGTAGATTCAGCCAGCCTAAGAGAGGTACTCTTTATCTGTAGGAAATATCACAAAAAATGAACATACAGAGAAGTCACATGCTTAAGATCCAGCAAGTTGAAAACAGAGGGAAAAAGGATGCTTCCTCATTTTTTACCCAGATTACTAAAGTGGAATGGAGGGGGAGGAAAGAGAGGAAGAGGAAGGGGAGGAAGAGAAGGAGAATAAGAGGAGGAAGGGACACAGTACAATATGTCTTCATGCCTAGAAAAATGATGAAAATGATGAACTGCCTTCCAAATACCATTTATAGCTGGCTGGCACAGTCAGAGAGTTGCTTTCTAATAATGAAAGAATAAATACTACTGAATTGAAAGGAAATAAATTAAATGGAAAAAATGGTTTCCATAGCCCCCAGGCAGGCACAATGATGGTTGTACATGTAGCTTTCCAGGATGTACTACTCTATCTAAGGATGTCAAGGCTCTCTGAGGAGTTAGCAATGTGTTCTTGGCTTTTGATAAGCTGTACAAACTACATTCCAGATGGGTATAGATGACCAATGAGTTGTGATGTGTTGCAAAGAACTACTTATGCCAACTTTAACCCTATTTACAGAGGCCTACTTGGTCTCTGGTCCTTAGAGAAAAGGAAAAAGAATGTGTGTGATGCAGAAAAAAAAAATAAGGTCTCTCTGTGTATACAGCCAGCAGTCTAAGCAAGAGCATTCTAAAGTTTGTGTATGCAGTCAACTCTCCTTGCCTCAAATGCAGCTCAACTCTCTATTCTGAATTCAACAAGGGTATCTAACTGGTTTAAATTTCAAGCTGAAAACCCTTGGCATCACATGATGGTGGATCCTCAGAAAATAAAACGTAGCACTGTTATGTCATATTACCCAACAATTCCAGTTCTGGGTATTTACCCAAAAGAATTGAAAGCACAGTCTCTAAAACAGGGGTTCACATACATATTTTCATTGCAGTTTCTTTTTTTACAATAGCTATAACACAGAAGTAACCCCAAATGCCCATGAGTGGATGAATGAATGGTTAAACAAATGTGGTCTCTACTTTGCAATGGAAAGACATTCTGACACATGCTAACACATGTAAGAACCCAATCTCATAAAGCAAGCCAGTCACAAAAAGACAAACACTGACTTCATTTAAAAGTAGACAAATATAGAGAGACAGAATGTAGAATGATGTTTACCATGGAATTAGGGAAAAAAGATGGAAAGTTAAAAAGAGTTTCAAGGTGGGTACAGTGTCTCATACTTGTAATCCTAGCTACTTGTGACAGGGATGGGCACATACCCAGTGGTAATCATTTCATGCTAGCCTGAGTGAAAGAACCCATTTCATCCAATAAAAACTTGATTCAAGAAAAAGTGCACATGGGAAACATAAATAGGAGGATATTCATCCAGACCAGCACATACAAAAAAGCAGGACCTCCATTCAAAAACTAACAAAAGAAACAGGTTTTGGAGGTGAGGTAAGGCTCAAGTGGCAGAGTACCTACTTAGCAAATGTAAAGCCCTTTATTCAAATCATAGTACGGCCTCCTCCTCCCCTCCAAAAAAGTTTCACTTTCATAAGATGAAAAGTTCTGGAGAAAGATAATGGTGATAGTTGCCCATTACACTATTGAACTACTGAACTGTACTCTTAAAAATGGCTAAGATGGTAAAACTTATGTCATGTATACTTTATAAAAATAAAATTTAAAATATTAGAGGAAACTTTTAGCAGATCCTACTAATACTGCTGGCCTCTTAAGACCCCTTTCAACCACACTTCCCTTTACTCTTTTCCCAGTAGGCTAAAAATCTCTGTAGGCCTCCTGTCATCTTCCTAAGAGGATCCTTGCTTCCTGGGAACCTCTATAGCCCATTTTTATCTGGCTCTCTCCCCAGTACCACGCAGTTCCTCAAATGGGTCTTTCTGGCTTTCTCACTCCATGTCAGATCTCTGATTAAGATTCTAATTCTTTGATCCTTTCGTGGCACTTAGTGATTTATAAACATATCATCATTCATTAAAGTTCTGTGCTTATTAAGACCTCCAAGGACAGGGATGGCATGAGCCTCCCTACTAGCAAGTGCTTTGCAATTTGCTGTATCATGTGTTGGGGAGGGGGGAACCACACACACAGGTACTTTGGAAGCCAATCTCTTGTAAGTATACCCATGCCCAGCTACACTAAATGCAAGGTTCAAATGTTCTTTGTAATCTACTGCTGTTGTAGTTGTTGTTAGACCAGGGGCAGTGGAAGGCATACAGACAGAGTGGCTTATCCTTACAGCAATGGCACAAAACAAATTAAATCTCTCTCTTTGGCCACCCTGGTCTGGAAGGTATGAAGGCCATAAAGTATTAAAAGGGTTTAATAATCATCATTATATGCATTACCTAATATGCATTATATAATACAGCATAATGGTCACATTATTATATTGGTCTCCTTCCAATACATTGACTAAACCTGCTAGGATACAGACGCCTATACCTTTTTATGTTTCTGAAATCCCTTTATTTTCTGCCTGCCTTTGATTATTACTATGATTGTCATCAAGAATAACAGCAACTAACATTAACTGAGTATTTACTGTGAGAAAGGTATAAGCACTCCATCAATTATCTCATTTGATCTTTAAAATTACCCCATGAGGTAAGTTCCATTATTCTCCCCACATGAAAAGGCTGAGAGTCCCACAAATTCAGAAATTTACTCTAGGTCATAGATCTACTAGGTCTGAGACTCAGAATTCAAGTCCAAATAGTCTGAAAAGTGGTTTCAGAGTTACTGCTTTTAATATCTTGGATACAATACAGTGTGTGTGATGTAAAATAGAATACATATCTTTTTACTTCACTTGCTTCTCTTCTTTTCTACATGACCGTACTTTAAGGAAATCATGGAACAAAGGGGGAACCTGTTCATTTTGAAAGATACTTGATAGCAAACAACAATATTAGAGTCATCTGTGTCCACTGGCTATTACTGGCAATAAGCTAATCTGGGTCATTATATTTACTGGAATCCCTGTGGATTTAGGACAGGTTTCATTAACAAAAGAGCTTTATTTTTGTTGTGAGTTACTTAGTAAATTAGTCACTTTCTTTTGAAACCTCCAAATAAGAAGCTTGAATTTTATTTGTCCTACACTGTGTTGGCTCTTAGGTACTTGAATATTCTTATGTACACAGAAGGCACCTTCCTTAGATCCAGGAAATCACTGATTCACTTTTACATTTTTGGATCTGGAGGCCTAGCTCAAGCCTGGTCTAGTCTACAGGCCTGAATGGGGAAGAACAGCCTTCACTTAGAAAAAGACCTGCAGAGAAGCTGACGGAGGCAGCTGTTCTTCCTGGAAAATTACTTAACTATTTCAAATTGCATAACAATCAATTCTAGGACCCAATGTAATTAACATTTGCAAAGCACTTTATAGTTTATAAAATGCTTTCACATTCATTATCATGATTTTTTTGATTAGTTCTTAAATCTAGAGAACAGCCAGAAGGCAAACAAAATACACAAGTGTGGATGTGCACACCAAACTGATGTCACCAATTGTGGCATGGGCATCAGTTCCTATGGGTTACTCCTTCAACCCATGTCGTCAAGCTACTCCTGTCCAAAAGACTGGCCATGGAGGCACTGCTTTAGAGCTTTCTACCCAAAGAAGGAGGTCCAAGCTGACCAGCACAGAGGTCACAGGACAGCCCCTATTCTTCAATTATAAAGTTTTTTTTGAGTGTCTTTTATGTAGATGACTGCTTTGAGTGCTAGGATACAGCAGTGAACAAACCAGACACTCTCCCACTTACCCTCCTCCTTACCTCCTGACCCCTTCACACCATTCCTTGTCTTAGAGAAATTTTAGCACTTGGGGTATAGGACAGATAATAAGCAAATAAAATATAGGGTGCTATAGGAAAACAGCAGGGAAAGGGGACAGGGAGTATTAGGACATATTTGCATCTTTAAAAGGTGGTGAGGGAAGTGTCTGAAGGAGGTATGAGATAATGACCCTAGTGAGGTTATGAAGCTCTGTGGACATCTATAAACAGTAGACGCAAGCTCTCAAGATGGGAATGTACCTGTACCTGGAAAAGAACAAGCCAAGGGGATAGTATTAGAAGTCAGAGAAGTAATGAACTTGAGGCGGCAAATCCTGGAGGGCTTTACAGGCCACTGTCAGGGCTTTGTTCTTCACTAAGTGAGATGAAAAGCAATTAGAAAATTCTCATCAGAGGGGTAATCTAATATTAACCATCCCTGACTGTAGACTCAGAATAGTCCCAGCTACTAATACTTAAATGCTCAAATTCCATGGGTCATTTATTTTTCAAAGATAGGAACTACTTTGCAAATGACCATAATATCAGTAAGAGAATCTGAGACATGTACAAAGCAGAATGCAGCATTGTTTTATTGTACTCAAGTGACAATTGTGTCAGACTCTATGCCTTTTGCTCATGACTGTACTAACCTGGCAGGTCTCTGCAACTGTTCCATCTTCCCGCTAGTTACTGTGAGGGGAAGACTCCACTAGAAAGTCAGCAAGAGAAGTCTTGGCCAGTCCCAACTAGTGGCCTAGATCCTAAAGTGACAATAACCTCTATGTGCTACTATCTGACATCCAGCTAATAAGTCACCAGTGAGCAATCCCAGCACTAAAGATCTCAATGAAACACACAGTACATTGACCTTAACTACAAAACTTCCTTTAATTAGTTAAAAGAAATATCAGTCTTCTGAAGCCAGATTCATATTGTGAGCCCCATTCAGGGACAAAAAAGCTAAACCAAAGGCTAAAGGATTAGCCCAGCCATCTGGTTTAGCTCCAGTAAGAGAAGTAGCTCTGAGGCACAGCAGTAATAATTTCTCATTTCTCACAAGATGCAAAGCTCGTTTCTGCTTTATGGAAATGACCATAATCCTTCTTGGAAAGAAGACCAAGATTCCATATCCACAGAAGGGATTATGAGAAACATTACAGAGAAAGCAGATAGAGAAAGCAAAGCACACAAGCAAGCACCCACCCTGGGTAATCTAGCTCCTTTCATGGAGATCTTTCAAATGAGGGAAGTAATCCAGCTGACTGGCATATTTTTGCAAAAGAGTATGCTTTCATCCCAAAAAGGAAACAGAAAGTTGCATTCCCTGCCCTGAGTATACAACCAATGGAAAAGCTGTGGTTGAAAAAGCCAGATTTATTTCCAGAACCAATCTATCCAAACTACTAGAATTTATTGTCATTCACATATGTGTGTGTGACAGCACTTTTAATTAATAGAGAAAATTGCTATTTATTATATGAAAAAGTTCATGGCTCTTCATGAACAAGAGCTGGAGGTCTGATGTTTCAGTAAGAAAGATGAAAAATATCTCAGATCCCTAGTATCCATGAAGAATTATTTGAATTGCGTATCAATATTCTTTATGTTCATATATCTAAGGCTGATCAATAGAATTCATTAAAAAACGTACTCTCTTCACAGTCTACAGAAGTTAGAAAGAAATCTAAGTGAATTACACCTTATATTTTCCTTCAGTGATAAAACTCTGGGTCAGTATCTCCTAGTTTCTTGCTGCACCCAATTGTTATCTCTGAAAATTTCTATTTATTTCAAGCCTAAGGAAACAACTGCTCCACTTATTTATATTTATAAATAATTGTGTTTATAGATAGTGATGCATGTTAAAATTAGAGAGAACACCCAAACCTTTCTGCTGTAATCATTGCCTTAATCACAACAACAGAATTGTCAGGGAATGATGCAATATAGTTTTTAATTCAACACATGCACAGAATAATTTATTCTTCTCATACACAGCACAAAACTAGAAAGTTATGGAATTCTAATATCTTTCAAACAAATCTCAAACTACAGTATAGTGTCAACAAACAGGAACTAGAGATTGAAAGTGAGAAACCCAATCTATCATTAGACAGAGAACAGCACATAGTGTCTGTCTGATAGCTGAGACAAGAGGGAAGATGAGATCTAGGTCCCCAATCCACCAACATTCAGGCTTTCACTAACCATCATTCTTAAAGCTCAAATCTAATAGTGTTCAAAGGGAAATTGAGAGTGTTCACTGACACTAAAATGCTTCAGATTTTACACACACCAAAGCCTGACACTCTAGCTGTTATAATCTTGTGATGCCTGTTCAACAAGAAAGGTAGGAGAAGGCCACACAGATGGTAGTAGGGACAGGGAAGCAAGGCAACATGGGCTATAGTAGTACTTCAAGGACACTGCAATTCTAGATTCCAGGAGCAAGGCTATCAATCACCCACATTATCAGGCCAGCCTGATTATGTATAAATCCACAGAG
Source organism: Dipodomys ordii (assembly GCF_000151885.1). NCBI lineage: Eukaryota > Metazoa > Chordata > Mammalia > Rodentia > Heteromyidae > Dipodomys > Dipodomys ordii. The sequence goes on from NW_012267266.1 coordinate 493,563, forward strand.
ATAAACAACTTCAGGAACATCAGCTCCTCCGGCAAATCCAGCTTTTCACCATGGCTTCTATGTCTGACCCCCAACCTGCTATTTCAATCTTATGCTATGCCACTTGGCCTTTCCTCACAGTTCTCTGAGTACTCTAGCCTTCTGTGTGCTCCCAAACACACCAAACAAGTAAACCATTCCCAAGTCTGACTATGTGAGATGCCACTTACCTTTCTAGGCATCTAGGGTTTGGCAGTGAACCACAGACCAATCCCTGCTTTCATTCAAACTGCTAAAGGTAGACAATACATAAATACTCGAGTAAGAAGGGTAGACTGCAAAAGTGGCACTAAGCAAAGAAACAAGTGTGCCTAAAAACCCAAAAACCAAAAAAACAAACAAGATAAGCACCAACTTTGGTAAGCCAAGAAGGCTTCTGAAATAAGACAAGTGAATCTAAAAGTATGGTGTAGAAGTCCACAATCTACAATGGGACTAGGAATTACACCTACAATAATAAGTTGTACCTTCAACCACAAACATCAGTGATTTGCACCCAAGAGTTCTTTAAATTGAACCCCAACAAATTATATTCCAGAGGAGTTCTATTCTTTTTCCATTAGAATCCTGAAGTCTAGGTCAACAGCTGCTGCATACAATTGGAAGCTTGGGAATCCTTGCTCCCCCTGTGGTGTCCCACACAACGATGAGAACACCCTGTGGCTTCTGGCTGCTCCCTCTGTCCTTCTCTGTGGGCTTAACCCATTTAGGAAATGGCTCTCCTGAAAACACATCAGTGACAGATCCCACTGTTCACGCTTATACACAGAAGAGCATTTGCAGACATTTACCTGGCATACAACCACACCACAAACACAGTGACCTGGAAGTAATTATTAAACAAGAATAGGGTGGGAAACAAAACATAAAAGAAAGAACAAACCCCTAAAAAGATCCCTCCTGTTTGAAAAAGTTGAGGATCAAGAAGCAACAGAGTTCCAAGAATCTGCTCAAAGACCTGGACTCAGAAGTATCTGACAGAACAGCAGATAGAAATTCCTTATTATTGAGTATTCAGGCTATTTCCAAACTTTTATTATTTCTAATAACACTGCAGTAAACCTCTATTTAATAAATTTTCCACCAGAATAAATGTACAGAAATGGAATTTCTGGATGGAAAGGTGTAAACATTATTAATACATTTTGCCAAACCATCACCCAGGACACCAGTATCAATTTACATTCCCTCCTAGAATGCTTTAGTGTGCATGTTTCTCTGGGACCTTATTTTTTTCTTGCACCAAAACAAGGCATTATTATTTTCAAAGGTTTTTACAAGTAATATGCAATAGTGGGGCAGTGTGAATTTCTCTGCCTTCATAGCTAGGATGATCGTCAGCTGAGGTCCACTGATGATCATAGATACAACAGGCCAGAAGAGAAGCAAAGACGATTTCTCTGTCAACTACTATCAAGGGTCCATGATAACAAGAAGTATGCCGGCCTTGTTTGGTAGTATATGTCCAGAAGCTGGTACATCTGGGACTTGATAAATATCTCTAGGTATACTTCTAGGTTGATGTTCAAGGGGGTTGAAAGGACATAGCTTGGGAATTTTTAATGCTATTAATTTTGATATATCCCATCAGGCTTCCGTAAGTCTGGAGGCAGTTGGGAATCATTATATACATTTCTGTGGCTACCAGAAGAGGCCAAAGAGGATCCTAATACTTCTCATTGGTCTACTCTTACAAGGCAAGGAAGGGAGATGAGAGTTCTGAAAACAACCAATTATAATACAAGGTGCTATGATAATGAGGAACGCATTCAAACAGTTATTCAGGAAGGAATCAGACACCCCATGTGTTATGCAATGAGAATCTCTGTCTCCCAGAGCTTGGATGGGCAATCTAACAGGCTCAGGGGTGTAACCAAGCTACTTTTAATTGTGTATCTGGCCTGGATCCAGGAAGGAAGCTTTGTCACCAAAGCTTTCTGTAGCTCAGCACTCTGAGCTGCAGGAATAAGAAATCCTTGTGGCCAGAACTTGTTCTAGAGAAGAATCAGAAACAGTTCCCATTTTCTGCATGCTTGGCAGTCAACACTGACATCCATCCCATGTGAAGGTAAACCTCTAAAATCAAGTGAGGTAATATTTTTAGGAAGGTCTGCCAGAAGGGATTCATGCTCCCATAATTCCAGATGGAGGAAAACAGAGTATCAGGAATGACCCCAAGCTAAGGGAAAGGCAGTGAAGGGGAGAGGGGGGAAGCAGAAGGTGAGGGCAGGCACATCCCAAGGGTTGGAGCACAGCAATCTCTCTGAACCTGTTCTCTAATAAGGTCAGAGTGGGCTTGAAGGTCCATCTGTGCCCCTTACTCATGGTTTTGTTGCTTTACAACTCTGTGTCACTCAAAAGCAAAGCCACCAGCCAGCACCCTGCTGTAAATAATGAACAGTTGCAATCAGGAAAATGGCAGTCATTATGAGACATATGCTGGAGAACACTGATGCTCCTGGCTACTGTTGACACTCTGGACTCCAGCACTCAGTGCCACCCCAGCGCCCCCCACCCAGCTAGAACCTGTTGCCATGGAAGCTGTTCCCCCACCCCTACTTCTCCTTAGGAAGGAAACACTCTAAGCCATTAGGAAAATAAAAAGCTTTTATGTTGTGTGGTCAGCTTCCCTTCAGCTTTTCTCTCCATCTCATCCAGTTAAATTCTAGGTAAGATAGCACAGCAGAAATTGAAAAATGGACATTTCCACTAAGCAAGGACAAAAAAAATTAATAATCTATTTTCCAGTTGGTAAGTGGGGAAATAAGTAGGAATGAGTAGGAAATACATGTTCGAAACAACAATGGATGAGTGTGTTTGGGAAATGAAGAAAAAAGTAATTAGTGAAAGACATTATTTGAATAATTTTCAATCTGACAAACTACAGAGCACTGTGGGGCCAGATGCTGAGTAAGGAAGAAGAAAATAAGTAATAGAGGTGGCTGATGACAAAATCCTCAAATGGGCTGAGAAATAACTTCCTTTTACTAATGAAAAACAAGGGATGGCTAGTCTGAAGATCTAGGAAAAATACATTTCTGGAGCCCTTCTCCAAGGACAAAAAGGTGGCACATAAGTCACAAATTTATATCAAAGCATTTGTTGGGGGTGTGGCTCAAGAAATAGAACAACTGCTTATCAGGTATGAGGCTCTAAGTTCAAACCCCAGTACTTTCCCCCACCAAAAAAAGAGGAAGAAATCGGTTGGTATTAAGCACTAAACATCAAACAAGAAATAATGGGAGAAATGGGAGATGATGGAATATGAATAATTTTCTGGACTTATCCTTATCTCTAAGAATGTGTACCTTCCTGCCCATACCCATCATTTTTCCCTCATGGCTCTGTGCTGGTAGTTCACCAGTGATGTCACTCACTCTTAGGGATCTTTCCAACCAGAGGGATTACTTTAGACCACTACTTAAGTTTAGAAAATGCAGACACATATATCCATCCACATGTAAAAAGAAGAAGCAAAAGAGTGACTTAAGAAAATCAAGTCCATGACAAAGTCATAGACATGTTACTTCCTGCCCACAAAGCCATCAGAATCCCTAAAGAACTTCCAAGCAGTAACTATTCTGGTCTTATGACCCCAAAGTAAAACTGAAAGAAAGAAGGCCTAACTTCCTAAACTTAAGAGTACTAGATGTATTATTAAGCCTAAGAGTTAGAGATGATAATGAATGCAGGAAATGATGTCCAGCTGTGAACACCACATCTCAGGGTCATCAGATTAAAATCACTTCCACAAGAGAGAAGGTAAAAAAGAGGAAAGTCTATCATTCAGCACTACAAAGACCCTACTATAGGGCTAAGGTCAGGCAGGGCTGCTAATAGGATGCTCATTCACTACTTTCCAACACATTGTGGGCCATGACTACTTGGTTCTTACTATTTATGTTGTTCTGTATGGATTTCCCTATATTTGTGTGAACTTGACCTCATTTTCCCTTTTGGGAAATGACTAGGACTATTGAACCTGTTGCTTCATATTGCTTAATTTTAGAAAATTCTCAGCCATTATCTTTTCAAATATTATGTTGTAGTTTTCCTATGTTTATTATTGGAGTGCCATGGAACTTTCAAGAAGTGGAACCTAGTAAGAGGTCCTTAGGCTTCTGGGAATGTGACTCAGGAGAGACTGTGAGACCTAACTAAGTAGGTCTGCTGGATTGCTGGGTGAGGTCTCTATCTCTCTCTTCCCCCCACCCCTTCCCTTACTACCACCCTCCCTTCTGTCTTTTCGTAAATGTATGATGAGCTACCATCTGCTGCCCTCAGCAGATGCCAAACTTTATCTCTGAACTTTAACTTTGATCCCCTAAAATGTGAAATAAATTTTCCTTTCTTTTTAAGTAGACTGTGTCAGGCAAAAAAAAATCTAACTCTTTCCCCTGATTTTTTTTTGGGGGGGTCTGGTTGTGGGGCTTGAACTCTGGGCCTGGGCACTCTCCTTGAGCTTTTGTGCTCAAGGCTAGTGCTCTCCTCTTTGAGTCAACCTCCACTTTTTGGGGGGTGGGAGAGGGTGGTAGCTAACTAGAATTGAAAATCTCACAGACTTTCCTGCTTAGGTTGACTATGAACTGCTGTGACCCTCAAATTTCAGCCTCATTGAGTAGCTAGGAGTACAGACAACCACTGGTGCCCAGTTTGTAGTCTTTCTTGGCTCTTAAAATTCTCATGGCCATCTTGTGGATCTTCTCATTCTGTCTTCCATGTCTCATCAAGTATTTTCTATTATGGATGGCATTGGGCTAATTTTCTGAGATTTGTGTTCCCATTCACTAAGTTTCACTAGCTTTGTTTAGTTTCATAATTGTTTCATCAACTGAGTTTTTCATTGAGTTTTTCATTTCCGTGACTAATTTTTTATTTCTGTTGTACCATGTACTTGTCTGCTTCTTTCTTTCCTTCTTTCTTACTGTTTTTCTTTCTGCAGTATTTAGATTTGAACTCATATTTGCTTGGCTAGAGCTCTACTACTTGAGAAGCATACCTCCAACCCTGCTTTTTTGCTTGTTATTTTGGAGATGGAGTTTCATAGACCTTTCTGCCTATTTGAACAAGAAGCCTCTTGTGTAGCTAGGATTATAGGCATGAGCTCTCACGCTTGGCTTATATCCTTACTTAAAATCTGCCTATTCTTTTGTTTTAATCTCTTATTCATATTTTTAATCATTTTAAACAATTATTTTATGGTCTCTGTGAAATTTCTCTACTATTGTTTTATTAGTTGAAGTTTTTGGGTCATGATATTCCTTTATATTGTGTCCACTGACTATAGCTGATGGTGGATTACTTCTTTATTATTTTGAATCTATCTTGAGAGGAGCTTTGGTTATGAAAATCCTAGGCAACACAAATAAGGTACTGCTCAGCTAGCATTCAAGGGGTAGTACTGAGTGATACCTTAAAATTTTGAATGTGATTATCAATTTCTTTAAAGATGCTAATCTGGCATAGAAAAATTAATTCTTTATTGTATCGATCTATTTTACCTAGTCAATCCATTCAGTGGTGGTGAGGCTCTGTTACTTAATAGGTTGAAGTTTCAGTTCTAACTCCTACTTTCAAGTAGTACCTAGGTCTCTGCTCCATTTCCACATGGTTCTGGAGAACAAGTTAAACACTGGTACGTTACATGCCTCTACCCATGCTATCATCTGTTAGCTCAGCAACTAATTTTTGAGACATGATTTTGTAGGGCTGTCCTTGAATTACACTATTTACTACTGATGAAGTCTCAGACTCTGTAAAGATAAACTTAAAAATTTGAGTTTAATTTGGTAATTCTGTAGTTTTTGTCTAGTTGAAATGTAAATAGTTTCTGTTTAGCAAAAAGGAAAAAATTAAAAACTAAAGATTTTATTGCTTTGTACATCATCTATCAGTTTGGGAGCTAACATAAAAGATCATATTCTTGTACTCTTTGGTTTGTTGGCTATATAAGCAAGTCTCTGCTACCTCATTTGAACCAGCTTTATGTTTGTTTTTTTTTTTTTTCTGGTAGCTACATAAATCTTTGACATGTGCTCTCCTACACTTTCACAAAGCTACATCTAAAAATCATTAAGGAAATTAAACTTCTGTTCATTGTGCTTCTACTTCTAACAAGCTTAAGACAACACAGTAACTTCATTAAATATGACTAGAATCCAACCCCAATATGTTTTCTCTTCAAATATATCACTGACTATTGTTTTGTTATCATGTCTCACAGTAAAATTAATGTTATCATGCCTCACACAGAAATGCTAAAATTAAAACCAATTTTTTCCATTTTCTAGATAAATCAACCCAGCAATCCAGATTTAAATCATACTAACTTTTGAGTCCATTAAACACTTTACTGATTATTCTTAGAACTGGTTTTAAACAAAACTTAAACTCATTAAGAACAAGTATGTTATACAAAGTAAATATCAAGAAAGACTATCTCTGAACTTCGATGTTAAAATTTACAGTTAAATATATCAAGCACATTCCTAAAACAAGGAAAATTTAAAAGGAATTAAAAATTCTACTCTTTGAATTCCATATCATTTAACTAGACAGATTGACAAATAGAAAAAAATGAGAAAGGGCTATTTTCAAGAGTAAAAAAATGCACGAAGTTCTAAGAATAATCTGAATTTGACCTACAATTTTTCTAACTGGAAATTCTATAAAACTTTTTTTAATTAAAATACAAAATATATTCTAATATATTCCAGTGATATTGGAGATATTTTAATCAACTATGGGAGAGTTTCAAGTTCTGCTTGATAAAATTGTTCAAATTCTTAGGTTTGCACAGTTATTTTTGTAGAATCAGAATATATACCCACAGGGAAATATCTTCCAATTGACATCTTGGAGTCAGGTATACTCAACTCCTAAGAGGTGTCTGTAATGAGCCTATTATGAGGCTATTTGGGGTTTTATTATTTAACTAGAACAGCAGTTCTCAAAGTGTTGGTCCATAATTCCTGCGAGGATACCCATCTGAGCTTCCAAGCATGGAGCCTGAGGCAATGCTCCTCCTTCACATGAACCATAAACCAAGGCATTGTGCCAATAGGTGGTGTCATTCACAGGGGAAGGAAGGAAGGAAGGAAGGAAGGAAGGAAGGAAGGAAGGAAGGAAGGAAGGAAGGAAGGAAGGAAGGAAG
>NW_012267266.1:500804-510306 GCF_000151885.1 Dipodomys ordii
GAAGGAAGGAAGGAAGGAGGGAAGGAGGGAAGGAAGGAAGGAAGGAAGGAAGGAAGGAAGGAAGGAAGGAAAGAAGGAAGGAAGGAAGGAAGGACGGACGCAAGCAAGCCAGCCAGCCTGCCTGCCTAGCTTTACTTTAAAATTCCCTAGATAGACCAGCAGTATTATTAATTTTATTAATTTTGATTTCATCATGCTACTCGGAATGCTATGCTATTAGAACTTTTTTATTGTTTAATTCTGGAACTTTCCATCTACTATTTTCAGACCACAACTGACCAAGAGTAACATGGCTAAGAAGGTTGGGGGGGACTATTACAGATTGAATAGAGAAGAAAATATAACATCCAGTTATCTTCTATCAAATCATATATCAGAGATATTTGTAAAATACAAAATGTGATATTTAATGAATTGATACATACTCTTTTCCCTTTTACTTTCTAATATTATGGATATCAGCGCAATCAACATAAAGACTGTTGAAGATCTAAGTAATTTTTTTAGGGTCTAAAAAGGTGCTGAGACCACCAAGTATTAGGAACAATGTGCTAAAAATAGTGTCTTGGATGAGGTTTCCTTTGTGAGTGATGATAATGTTTTAGACAGAAGTGAAAGTTGTCTAACCTTGCCAATGTACCAAATGACACCATGTTGTGTATTTTACAATTTACAGTTTATCTTATATGAATTTTACCTCAATAAAAAAGACTATTCAAAAGAAAAAGCACACAGTTCTTTGGAACCCACAAGTTCAAAATCTCACTCATCTGACACAATCCCCTTTCCAGAATTAACAGCAAGAGACATGCACTACATAATTTTTTTCTCTAATTTAAGATTGCAGTAGTTCTTCCCATTTATGTGAAATTTCAATACTGCAGTAAGCACTTGAAAGTAATGAACACCATGACCAAATGTTTATAATTTAACTAATATGACACCGTGACATATTTATTCAACCATTCTTTCAAGGGCAGAACATGTCATTTACTTACCTATTGATTCTAAAGCATACAACCCTATATTGCACACTGTGACAGGTCCTAGAACCAAAAAGGTAAGTTCCAATTACAGGTGATCCCTGTACTCATAGGGCATATAACTCACCGTAAAAGATAAGCATGAATCAGAAAAGGATAAAGGAAATATGTGGCTGTGAAGTACTCTTCAAAGAAAAGGTACTCAGTGTCAGAAGTAGGGAACACTCACTTAATTGAAGATGGGAGACCAGTTTCTTGAGGATGAATAGAACTAGCTTTACACAAAAGCTTGTTAGAAATGCCAAATCTCTCCAGTCCCTTCCTGACTTACCCTGGTGATCTGTGTTGAAAAAGACTTATTGCTTAAAAAAAGGAGGGGGGGTGGTGCTGGGAAGTTGGCTCAGTGGTAGAGCGCTTGCCTTGCATGCCTGAGGTCCTGGGTTCGATTCCTCAGCACCACATAAGCAAAAAGAAAAAACCCAGAAGTGGTGCTGTGACTCAAGTGGTAGAGCACTAGCCTTGAGCTGAAGAGCTGAGGGACAGTGCCCAGGCTCAGAGTTCAGGCCCCACAACCGGACTCCTCCCCCCCAAAAAATATATATAATATCAGTTAATCAGTTAGAGGAAAAATCTTTAGGTCCAGATAAGAGACAAAGGCCTTAGAATCAGAAAAGGGCAGTCATTTCTGAAGAACTCAGAGAAGGCTCTTAGGGCTATACTGAAGACATGTGAGGCAGCCTATTATCAGAGGTGTCAGGGCTTGACATATACTAAATTTGGTCCCAAGTAATCAGAAGGGTTAGGAGAGACTCTAGTCTCCAAAACTTTAACAAACATGCCTTCCTGGCACTAAGGTGCTTTCAAAACAAACACACATTAGAGACTCATCCTTTTATAGTTGCTGGAGGGCAGATTCCTTTAATTCCAAGGCAAGAACCAAGTTCTCATAACACAGGCTGCAACAGCTCTGGTTCTCCATGATGTGGAAAAACAAGGCAGGCTTGCAACAGTTTAATTTGAACGTGTGTAAGAAATCACACTGACGTCTGGCTCCCTAGAGGGCCCTCATTGCCAGGGAGGTCTGAACACTATAGTAGTGATTGTACTCTAGGTTCTTCACACATCCTAAAGCAAAAAAAAAAAAAAATGGGTCACGATGCCAATCGCTCCATTGAACACTTTATTTAGTGTTTGGAAAACTTACTGGAACATGACCCAGCAAGCTTGTAAAACTCAGCAGACCGCATTGAGGGAGTTCCACTAAATAGAAAATATCAATAAATATTTGAGAGAGAAAGAGAGGAAGTGAAATCCAAATTTTAATGTGGCTCTAGGTGTACGTGGTTGTCTGAGTATGGGAAGAACCCGTCATGCCCAGCAGCTTCCTCTGCATGTACTAAAATGGGTTCTGTGGCAATAAGACCCCCAGTGAGAGGAGAGAACCATTACTGTGGTTTAGGCTGGACAATTTATATGTGATGCATCTCACCAGCAGCCAAAGTGCTCAGAAAGGCAGGAAATATCTTGATTAATATTAAAAAAAAAGTGTTCAATCTCCAAGTAATGAACCCTCAGCACAGTGTTTCAACTCTTAGGACTAAGATTCCAATGTGAAGGGAATATAGGGTTATGATTTATTGTTCTTTGAAGTTATTTATTATTTGTTTTGCTGATTCTGGGGTTTGAACTCAGGGCCTGGGGACTGTCCCTGAGCTTTTTTTTTTTTTGCTCAATGCTAGTGCTCTATCACTTTGAGTTCTATAGCAACAAGAACTTCTGGTTTTCTGGTGGTAATTGCAGATAAGAGTCTCACAGTCTTTCCTGCAGAGGTTGGCTTCAAACTGTAATCTTCAATCTCAGCCTCCTGAATAGCTAGGATTACAGGCACAAGCCACCTGTGCCTGGCTTGAAGTGATTTATTTTTATCATCAGTTCAGAGATACATGTATGCTGGCTAGCTTCCTATATGATACACTAAAAAAAAAGATGGAGACCCAACTTTATTTCCCCAATCATCAAACTTCTAAATAATAATAATGATCAACAATGGGTTTATATTGTTGAGCACCTTGAATAACTTAGTAAGTTTCTAGTTCCCCGAATGGCTCTATCACATTTCAATTCTCTGATCCTCTGAAAAGAAAACCTAAAAAGATATGATCAACTTCTTGCTCTTTTACAGGTTGTAGGAATTACATTAGCAGCCACCACATTGAATCCTAAATTGTGAGCTCTGACAATCTAGGACTGTGGTAAGATTTTGTGTTTTCTTTTAAAATTACTGATAAAGCCAGGCACCAGTGGCTCACACCTGTAATCTTAGCTACTTAAGAGGCTAAGATTTGAGAATCACAGTTCAAGCCAGCGCAGGAAGGAAAGTCTCAGACTAATCTTCAATTAACTATACCCCAAAAAGGCCAGAAGTGAAGCTGTAGCTCAAGTGTTAGAGTGCAAGCCTGGAGCAAAAAAAAAAAAAAAAAGCTCCAGATTAGTGCATAAGTGTATAGGGCCTGAGATCAAGCTCCAGGGCCAGCACCAAAAGAAAAAAAAAATCACTTTATCTCTTCTCACTTCTCATCATTTTCCTCACCTTTGTTCATGCCTCGCTTATTCATCTTTAAGGCACTGGCTCATTTTCTTCCACTGTAAGAAACAGCTTTATAGCTTTGTGCCCCAAGAGTTTTAATTCTTATGTATCAAGGCAAAGTCACTCTTATAACAATGATATGTATAAGACATTATGTTGAAAACAAACTTTACAACTTGGGGAGGAGGGGAGGAGATGGGCAGGTGGGAAAGTAGGGGAAAAATAAAGGAGGAGGTAAAAATGCTTGATAGGAAATATACTCATTACCTTACTCATGTAACTATAACCCTTCTATACAGTATTTTTACAATAAAAGACATATTAAAAATCACTTATAAGAATCTATCAGCCTTTTGCGTGTCAGGATGGAGGAGGGGAGGTTAGAGGTTTCATTGCATTAGACAGACATAAACAAAATTATTTCAGTTTATGAGAAAACATTTGTAAAATGTAAGATTATCAAAACATCAAAATGATTTCCAGTCAGCTGAAATTCAGGGCATTCTTTTGGCTAAGATGGTATATCTTCTTCCTTGTACTTAAACCAGTTCAGGCTGAAAATCCTCAGCTAACTTTTACATCCACTCAAATCCACCTATAAGAGATACCCTCTTGCTTTAGCTGAACAAGTGCTATTGAGCACTTTGATATAAGCAAATTCAAAATCTAGGATGAGTCTGTCTTTTGGTATTTCCTGTCTAGTTATAAATAAATCAGTCAAATCATTTTCCTTAAAAATTATTCAGAGCTGGGTGCTGCTGACTCATGCTTGTAATCCTTAGCTACTCAGGAGGCTGAGATCTGAGAACTATGGTTCAAAGTCAGCCTGGGCAGGAAAATCTGTGAGACTCTTATCTCCAATTAACTATCTAAAAACCTGAAGTGGAACTGTAGTTCAAAGTGGTACAACACTAGCCTTGAGCAAAAGAAGCTCCAGGACGGCAACCAGGTCTTGAGTTGAAGCCCATAAAGGGAAAATACAAATTATTCAGGACTGGAGTGTAGTTTAGTGGCAGAGTGCTTGCCTCATATGTGCCAAGGCCCTGAGTTCAATCTCCAACAATTCATATGTATGTGGGGAGGCATGTTTTCATTATAGGTAGTGACAATATTGACAGTATTGCCTCTGCCTAGTTCTCCTATGCTAATCATCTCAGCCTCTTCTTCTCTGTACTTTCATTAAACTACTCACTCATTTTATGCATCACATATCCTGGAAGTTTCTTTTCCCTTGTTTCCTTCTGTGCCCAACTAATTTCTACTAAATCTTTAGATTATCGACACCCTGGCCCCCAAATTGGGAATCCAGTGCTCTACCTTCATCTGTGATTATAGGTGTTTATGTGAGTCGATGGCATACATTTTTGCCACTATCTCCCTCCCACAAGAGGACATAGAAGGGCAGGCTGAGTTATTTATGACAAATGATTTGATAGACACTAGCTCTACCACCAAATAGCTTATCCAATGACAGAGAGGAAGGACATGAGTAAACCAAGGATTTCAAGGGCTATAACTATAGAATCCACAATGCATGGAGTAAGGGAGCATCAAAGTATTTCTGATGGAACTACTGTCAGAAATGTAGGCAGGAGGGGGGCTGTAAACAGTTATTGCCAGAGCAGCAAGGCTTGGAGTGGAAAAAGGCAAGGATATAGAAAGAGCAGTGTTCAGGTCATGATGCCTTTTTGTATCACAGTAGAGAAGGTAAACTTCAGCTTTAAGTAGGGCAATAAAAAGGGCAGGGCTCCTTTTTGGTTAAAAATGTACCTCCCTCTAAATCTGTGGAAACTCATACCATAAGCCTTATCTGCTCATTTGCCAAATTTCCCATAATCACTCCATGCATACTGCTTGAGGGAACAAAACAGAGTGAGCAGCTTCTCCATGCATTCCAAATTCATTTCTATGAGCCATCACAAATCAATCAGTGCAGGCTGATGAGACTCCAGAGCTCATGGCCAGGTACAGCCAGCCAAATCTGTCTCATCTGCATTGTCTTTTCTTTTTCTATTTTAATAGCATACGATGAAAACTTATTTTTAATTTTTTAAAGGTGGAATAAGTTTAAATGATAGGGAATTTTGTGTCCACGGTTATGATTCCAAATCTTCTTGCAAGTTATTCTATCCCTACAACCAGGTCATCAACAACAGTCTTTTCAGACTGTCAAATTCCCACTTGATTACAGTTTTTACTATACTTTGAATGTATGTGCATGGACTAGGCTATTAGCATGATATGATATGGGTTACGAGGTAGAAGCCTGAATGCTAATGAAAGTTTCAACCAAGTAGAGGTGGAAAGAGCTAGAGTCTCATCCTATCTCAAGGAACACTATTTAATGGAAAACCAGGCCCTAATTTTACCCTAGGTATTATATATTCTTTGTATGTCTTTAATATGTCTCCAAGCCTTCCAACCAGACAGATAAGTCCCTTGATGGCAGATACGATAAAGATAAACTGAACTTGAGTTGAGAAGATAAATATAAAGGATGATATTCTTCTCAATTCAAAGAACATTTCCTATGTACATAAAATGTGGCTGATACATGCTGGGGATGTAAAGTAGTAGTAAGTAGTAACACCCAATATCCAGCTTCACAAGAGTAGAAAGAAGGGCAGAAAAGGAGACAAAGATTAGCTGGGCTAGGATAAAATGGATGATTAAACCATTACTGGAGTATATATTTAAGGCAGAGTAAGGCCAGAACTTTAGAATAAGTTTCTCAATGGTAAACTAACTTCCTCAGGAAGGTGGCTGCTAGCCAGGGCTTAGATCGCTAATAATATAAACTGATTACATCCAGGAAATAATGCAATCTCTAAAGGGAAAAGAAAAAAAAAAGAGCAAGCTGGGTGCTGGTAGCTCAAACTATAATTCTAGTAATTCAGGAGGCTGAGATCTGAGGATCACAATTAGAAGCCAGCCTGGGCAGAAAAGTCGGTGAGACTCTCATCGCCATTAAATTGCTCAGAAGCCCAAGTGGTTCAAGTGGTACAGCTCTAGGTTTGAGCATAAAGAAGCTCAGAGACAGCACCTAAGCCCTGAGTTCAAGCTCCAAGCTCCAGAACAGAAGAAGAAGGAAGAAGAAAGAAGAAAGGAGAAGGGAGAAGGAGCAGGAAAAACAGGAGCAGGAGGAGGAGGGAGGGGGGAAGAAAAAGAAGATGAGGAGGAAGAGGAGAGAAGAAAAAGAAGACCAGGAGGAGGAGGCGTAAGTAATCAGAAGGAGGAAGAAGAAGAAGAGGAGGAGGAAGAGGAGGAGGAGGAGGAGGAGGAGGGAAGAAGGAGGAGGAAGAAGATGGAAGAAGAAAGGAGGAGGTGGCTCAGTGGTAGAGCACTTGCCTTACATGCATGAGGCCCTGGGTTCGATTCCTCAGCACCACATAAGCAGAAAAAGCCGGAAGTGGGGCTGATGCTCAAGTGGTAGAGTGCTAGCCTTCAGCTGAAGAGCTGAGGGACAGTGCCCAGGCCCAGAGTTCAGGCCCCAAAAATAAATAAATAAAAGAGAGGAGGAGGAGGAGGTGGAGGAGGAGGAGGGGAACAATAACAAGTACAAAACTCCAGCTTTGCTTTGCCTTCCCTATGGACTTTAATCCTGCCTCTAACTGTTGAATACACTCTGCTAAGATTCTTAGAAATTGTAACGTACTGCCATGGCTCAAAAAAATGTATACTTAACAGTCATGACCTTTTAACCTTAAGAAACATTAATATTTAGCTATCAACACCCAACTAGGGTAAGCCACATCAACTTCTTCCTTACATTGTTATACTCAAATACTTGTAAAGTTCTCTTTTAAAAAATCAGGGTGATATATAAGGATCTAACTTTAATTCTGCCAGCATCATTTGTTGAAGAGGCTGTCCAACCTTTTTTTTTTTGGTTCCCTTTTCATAGACTAAGTGGTCATAGGTTTGGGGGTTCATTTCTGGGTCTTCAGTTCTATTCCACTGGTCCTCTGGTCTGTTCTTGTGCCAGTATCAAAGTGTTTTTAATAATACAGTTTTGTAATAGAGTTTGAAGTTTGGTGGTATTGATATTCCTCCAGCACTGTTTTTCCTGATAAGGATTGTTTTTGCTATTCAGGGTTTTTTATTGGTCCATATGAATTTTTGGATTGCTTCTTTTATTTCATTAAAGAAAGAAGTTAGGATGGGTACTGCCTTTTGCAATATTGCCATTTTCAGGATGCTAATCCTCCCAATTCAGGAGCATGGAAGGAAAAAATTAATATTATGAAGTAAGCCAGACCCAAAGAAAAGTACGTTGCACAGTTCCCCTCATTTGTAAGAACTAGAACATGTCTATGATATTCTTAACAGGGGATCTCATAACCCAACTGCTTAGTGGATAAGACCATATATAATGAAGCATATCAATATGAAGGCCAAGATATAGAAACAAGAGGTTCTTACTATGTCTTACATGTAGTTTTTTGTTTCTTTTTTTCTTTCATTTCTCTTAGTTTTTGTACATTGTGTCTTATATATAAGATTATCTGCTCCATGGAAGGGAAAGGGAATCAGAAACAGCAGGACAAAGAACAAACGAATGCAATATTGACACTACATTGGATGTGAACCTTAAAACTTGGGAAGAAGAGGTGTAGAGGGGGGAAAGTAGGAGAAAATGAGCGATGGGGTAACAGTATTTAAAAACAAATGACTCATTACCCTACTTATGTAACTGTAACCCCCTGCTCATCACCTTTTCAATAGGTTTTAAAATAAATAAATAAATAATCTTTAACAGCCACCATAGGAAAAGCACCATTTACTTTAGCTTTTTGTGATTTAAAAGGGAGTAATCTTGTTTTGTGAAATTCAAAAGAGACATGTTAGAAATTCAAAAAAACATGTTAGGAGTCTGCTTAAAGTAAGAGATCTACCAACTTCCATTAATTCTGTGTCAGATCTATAATTATGCTTACTAAGAAAAAGTATACTGAGAAAAAATCAGCTAAAAACATGGGCACAGCAATTAGGGGGTATAATTCCCTAGTTGAGTACCTACTTAACGTCATAAATTTAATTTTCAGACCCTTTCCCTCCTGCCCCACCAATGAGAGAGCGAGAAAGAGAATAAACATATACCTGTGTTTTCTCTTTAATGTTGGCTATTAAACTTGCTAGCAGTGCCACTTGAGGCAAGTTATGTAACTCTCTGAATATAAATGTTCCTCTCTGTTTTAGGGGATTATCTTGTAATGCTTATAGATTACAGATACTGGGAGTCTCAAGCACATGACACATACTAGGTTTTCAACAAATGCTAAGCAATTTATTTTCTTAGTGTTCTTCAAAGTTCTTGGACAAATTAGGTGCTTCTACAAGAACAGACCTCAGGACCAATGGGTTAGAATTGAAAATCCAGAAATGAACCCACAGACTTATAGCCATCTAATCTTCAATAAGGGAGCTAAAAAAATAGAATGAAAGAAAGACAGCCTCTTCAGTAAATGGTGCTGGCAAAATTGATTAATCACTTGCAGAAAACTAAAGCTAGATCTTTATAAAGCTAGATCCTTATATATTATTCTACCAGAATCAACTCCAAATGGATCAAAGACCTCGGAGTCAAAGCAGACATTCTGAAAACATTACAGGATGGAATAGGAGAAACCCTAGGTCTCCTTGGCCCAGGCCGAAATTTTCTTAATAGAGATCCAGGAACACAACAAATCAAAGAAAGGTTGGACAAATGGGATTACATGAAATTGCAGAGCTTCTGCATGGCAAAGGACATAGCTATCAAGATCAACCCCACAGATTGGGAGAAGATCTTCACTAGTCATACAACAGACAAGGGTCTCATATCTAAAATATACCTGGAACTCAAAAACTTAAATCCCCCAACAACAAATCCTCAAAGAAACAACTGCCCAATAAATAAGTGGGCTAAAGACTTAAAGAGAAACTTCTCTGA
>NW_012267266.1:513755-523017 GCF_000151885.1 Dipodomys ordii
AAAAAAAAAAAAAAACCTTTTTCCCTGCCCTTTAAGCATAAATAGGCCTGGAAACAGTACCTCCTACTTCTTCCAGGAACCATCCTATCAAAAATGATAACCTCCAATGAGAGGAGGGAAAAGCCAAAAGAACCAGTCAGGAAAGAAACCCACCCAGCCCACTTCTGTTTATTCAACAAATAGTGTGTAATTCTTTAGGGGATAAGCAGACAGGTAGGGTGGAGATTAAAACTCAAATGCCTATACCATAGCTTGGTGGATGGGAAGCAAAAGGGACAAAAAGGACAGTGGAAAACCATGGTAAGTGGAGAAGGCACATCCTGGGCACAGTGTGGCTCCTGTGCACTCAATTCCAGACAATTGTTAGCAAGGATATCTGAATTTTTCAAGCAAAATCACCCCTTTTAATAAACGTTCAGATTTTTAAAAGAGAAATATTTTAGGGGTAATATCACCAAATAGAACACACCTGCACTGCTCAACTAGAGATGTGTTTACATCTTATAGGTAAGAAACAAGGGAGATAGAAGCCCCATCCCTGGGAGATTTTGATCTAGAAGGAATGAGAGATCCACCTGGCAAACCTAAGTGCCTCACAGGTGGAAAGCGATATAGGCAAAAAGTGAGAAATAGAAAAGGCTCTGGGAACTCAGGAAGCAACAGGTCACACGAAACAGGAAGGATTCTTGTAAGCTGAGGCATGAGAGCTGAAACTAGAATAAGTGAACCTTTGGCAGGCAGGGGCTGAGAGCAGCCATCCGGAAACAAGAAAATGAACTGGAAAAAGGAGATGTTTGGGCAATAGTCAAGAGTTTATTCATGAGATTGTTCATGCTTCAGTTCAATAAATATTCCTGAGTAGCTACTCTAGGTCACACTGTAGGGGGGACACTAATGATCATACATGTTCTGAAAGGGGTTGGTTCATAGAACCAGTCCTGGGAGATCTTACCCAGGGTTTTATCGTAACAGCAATAGGGAAGCTGCCTTTGAAGTTTTGTGTTTTTTTTTTTTTTAAAGCAAGGGAATCACATAATGAGACTGTTTTCAAAGTCCCCTGGCGTCAGGACCTGTACACTGTGGACTGGAGGAGAACCAGAATGCCACCAGCCAGTGCAACTGAAGAGGAGGCTTTGGGGGAAGTGTGAGAGACATGGCAGTTTAGACAAGGGACTTAGTGGTGGAGACAGAGAGAAATAGATGGATTCAAGGGACAGATAAAATGATCAGAAGTACCAATTTAGGGTAGGTATCAGCAGGGGATAAGACAAATGGAGATGGAGAAAGTGGTCAGCATGATGCCATGGGCAGGACACACCACCAATGGCTCTGGGGCCCAGCAGCCAGGCAATTTTGCATTGAAAGTATCCAGTGGTTACAAGACAGAATAAAGGTTTGGGAGCCAGGGTGTTTGGCTTAAAGATGACAGCCATATTGGCTCAGAGGACCTTCTATTACATCAAAAGTATTATTGGCATGAAATATGTTTTATGAAGTACCATAGCTAATTTGTTTGAACTAGCATAAATGACAAGGAAATTAGTTGATCCTTATATGTGTTTAATAGCTCATCACTAAGGTAGTAACTCTTATCTTCCAGTCTCGGAAGAAAAAGGTATATTAGAGTATCTATAAGAGTTAATGCCAATTAGTATATAATACCCAACTCCTTTTATTTTGATCACTCACTCTTTCCTTCATTGAAGAAAATATAAATACATCCTCTTTATTTTTAGAAATGTCTAGAAATACTTAGACTTCACTTATCAGAATAAAAAAAGATAGCTAAGTCATTAGATGCTCAATCCTTGATAATGTCTGCCACTGGAGTCTATATATTTTGAGGAAGATCTAACGTGTGCCTTTCATTTGTCCAATAATTTTCTTTCATGACCTAATAGAATAAACTGAATTTTATTCTTTTTGAAAAATTACTGCATGTAATAGGTGATTGAAATAAACATTATATAATTGGGTAATAAAAAAACAATAACAATGAATAGGGAAGAGGCACTGAGACTAAAACAAATTTGGCTTTCTTTGCTTGCTTTCTTTTCTAATCTCTCTTACTTCTTCCCTAAACCTGTCCCGCCCCGATTTTATAATTTATTCCTCTTGATTTAATATGTCCCTTTTTTCCCCCTTGCATTTGCTAAACAGGAACTACAACTTAAGCCATAACCATATCCTTTTCAAAAGTTATTTTAATATTACTGGAGCTTGAACTCAGAACCTCAAACTTGCCAAGCAGGATCTCTACTTAAACCATGCCCCTAGTTCATATGTCTTGAGGTAGCACATCATGCAAGATGATTCAATGAATAAACTTAAGACTCCCTACTGAATATTATTTTACCCAGACTAGTTGGAACAGATAATTATAGGAAGGTCTACTTTTATTCAGGTGTCTATGCCCCCATAAGTAGCTCAGGTAAATCTTGCTTCATATGACATAATTGTTGAAGGTCCCATTGTCCTTGCTCGTGATTACTTTGAAGCAATGAGATGTGATGGAAAGTAGCAGAAAATAGCTGGGAAAGTATCATCATAGCTCTTAAAAAGAACCGAAGAAGAAACAAGGCTTCTTCTGCCTCTTCTGACATGCACTGGTTGTGCAAGGACATGATGTAACATCATATGATCCTGAGAGAAGCTAGCCAGCACAAAGAGGCTGGTTATGCAGGAACATGGAAATAACCTGAGTTCTTCATGAGCCACAAAATAAACCAACTCTCCAAAATGATTTTGTATGATGACAAAATAGATTTCCTTAAGCCATTTTGAATTAGAATTTTCCATTTCATACAGCTCAAAGCATACTGAATAATATTATACTATCTTGAAGAGGCAAGATGAGTTTCTCCCTCTCAAACAATACCCAAGTAACAAAGGAAAATTGCCAGGAAAAAGGAATGAGACAAAGATTTATTGCTCAATGAATGTTTTGAGAAAAACAGCCGTGAAAAGGTATTTTTAATAGCCACTCCTTATGTATGGAGAGTCCTTTGAAATCTTCCCACATAGCATAAACACTGTAATAAAGTTACAATGAGCCACTACAAATGGTATGTGTGGGGATATACAACATACTAGGAGTCATCATAATATGTAAACATTAGGAAACTACCATGAAATTAGTCTTTATTACTCATCTACTCTTATTACTCCTATAATTATAGGATTGGGAGTTTTCTTTCTTGTTCCGGTTAGCCCCTCTCACCTTTCTACCTCTCCCATCCCCTGCCTGCCCATCTGATGAAGATACAATATCAAACTATTAGTAGGTCACTCAGAAAACAGGCTCAAATACATAAAATAATTTGCATAAAGATCCCAAACTGACTGTGTATGCTTTCCTTCATAATTAAAAATACTTTATGCATGGTTTTCAAACAATTATGTGCTGGAAGCTCAAGCTGATATGAAGACAATTGCAAGATCTTGAGAAATCAAACCAGATTTCTGGCCAATTTAATCATGACAATAAAATCTTTTGAACTCAAAGCCTTAAGCTTGTTTTTCCTATTACTAATATCCTCATAAATCCTAATCTATATTCCTTTAATATCATTTCTCTTTCCTAGAAAATCCTTGCATATGGCCCATTCTGTAAGTCAGTACTTCTTAAAGACTGTATCATAGTTATCTAGGAAACAAACCATAAATGCAGGTTTCTAGGCCCAGCATCTACCTTGTAGACTCAGAGTATAGCCCAGAAATGCCAGTGTAAACCAGCGTCCCAGGAAATGTCCTTGGGCACATGACACCAGACTGCGT
Source organism: Dipodomys ordii (assembly GCF_000151885.1). Lineage (NCBI taxonomy): Eukaryota > Metazoa > Chordata > Mammalia > Rodentia > Heteromyidae > Dipodomys > Dipodomys ordii. The sequence continues at coordinate 517,533 of NW_012267266.1, forward strand.
ACTAGATTCCCAGACCTAAATAGAAAACATCTAATTACTGTAGTCAATATACATTGGAACAACAAAAATATGTGCATGGTTCCTTATTAATTTTTGTGTACTCTCTGAGGTCTGAAACTAACCCAGAATGTCTGAGACTTGGATGTATCCTGGCAATCATTTGCTTCAGAGGTTAGGAGTTTGTATCCTTTCCCTTCAAGTCTCCCCCCCCCCCCGCCCACCTCCCCCACCCCGATACATTTTTTTCTTAAGAGTAAATACAAAATGCTTTCATTCTCCCTCTACGGCTAAGGGAAATCCATTTTGGAAAATGCTTCAAAAGAATTAAAAAAAATACACAATACAGAGCATCTTGCTTTTGAACCAGAAGCCTGAGATATATTCAGCAAACAGTAGGTAATGAGAGAAGTAAACACTGGAGTTTCCAACAGAACTGACCCTGAAACCAAAACTTAGGAAGGAAGCTGACCATTAAGCAAGTGGCCCAAAGGAACAATAGCTCAGGCGGATCCTAGGATAAGTCTGAACCTGAGAAAACTGCAATTACACCAAGCTCTTGTCCCAAGTTAACTTTGCCTTACTGCTGGATTTTAAAATAAGGACAGTACTGTAAGAATATAGTTTAAGTGGAATCTTAGAATTCCTCTGGGTGGCAAAGAATTTATTGAGAACTAAATAAACACTGTACTAGATTTAGCAGGGCTCCCTTACACTAATTTCCATCCTAGAGGACATTTCCAACAGAGAGGCTCTGCAAGATCAAGGACATATCAGTGTAAGAACTAGAGTCTGTGTTTTCCAACACCAACTCTGTCTACCCCACATTAAAGCATGAGAGATCATCTGTATGTAGATCTTAGTGATGACATAAAAAATGTTATAACTGTGGGTGCTAGTGGCTCAATGCCTGAAATCCTAGCTACTCAGGAGGCTAAGTCATGGAAAATCATGGTTCAAGGCTAGTCTCGATAGAAAAGATTAGCAGAGTCTATTTTACTTATCAGCAAAAAAGCTGGACTCAAGGTATGGCTCAAATGGTCGAATACCAGTCATGAGCAAAAACATGAAGTCCCGAGTTCAAACACCAGTATTGGCACTATAAAAAGAATAAGAAGAAATTCTTAAAACTAAAGAAAATCATTCTCAAGTAGCAAAAGTTAAGAATATGGAATAAATAACTTCAGCAACAAAACTGATTAAACTGGTTAGAAGGCAGATAGGATCCAAGCTGTAACTTGCATATTCTAGTTATGCTATACTTTAGGAATGAGGATGGACAGATCTTAATGGGACTAGGGAAGGAAAGGGTGAAAAAGAAGAAACAAACAAATCATCTACCAGGAGATAAAAATATTCAACTGTTGAAGATCTACTTTAAGAGTTCATGTTGTTATATTTTCATCTTTTCCATTTCTTCTTCTTTAAAGAGTCCTAAAATCCACATGGCAATTTACAAATGGGAAAAACTGAGTACTGGCTCTGCCGGAAATGTCATTTGCTCTTGCTCTCTCTCAGTCCAATTAAGCTCTCAGTCCAATTGTACAGCCTGAAAAGACCTACTGCTTTCAGTTAGCTCCTAACCTGTCTCCTCCAATTGCTCCCAGCAAGCCTCAAGGCCCCTAAAGATCCAGTGGTCATAAAGCAGTCATAAGCTTCCCACATATAAGTGGCTGGAGTATACACCTGGAATCGCCTCTATTTTGGTGCCTGCCCTTCAAGTGTGCAAAGTTTAGTAACTAAGATAGGAACCAGCTTTATAGTTTAACAAATGCCTGTCTCTGGGTTGGGTGGAACAGACCACACTGTCATACCACTGCATCTGGAGCTGTTTTTTAAAGCCGAGTTCCTATTATTTTAAACACACCTCATCAAGAGTCTCTGACATGTTTTGGGCAATCCAGTGCAAATGGTCTTTTTTTTTTTTTGCTATGCTTCTTAATTGTTTCTGAATATGCAGATACAATATAGTATAACAAAAAATCTTTAATAAATAATGGAAAAATCCTTGACTTATGCTCAGTTGTTTCTTACATATATAAGGCACACTCTCATTTCTTCACAATTTCCCTTAGATGAATATCAACTAATCCCAAAGGACTGACTCAGTGGCAAGAATTAAACACTGAAAAGGCTAAATTCATAAAACAATCAGTTCAGTAGAATCTACAACTGTAATAATTTAGGTTAATTCTTACATACTCATTCTATATTTTGTTCCTGTCTGCAATTAAAAAGGTTCTATCTAAATCAGTCAAAGTTCAGAACATAACACACACAAAATGATTGACACAGCAAAGTAAATAGTCAGGCTATTTGAAAAAGAATCAGGCAACAGTAAATACAGAGAAATTCAAAACCATTCCAACAGAAAAAAACTCCCAGCAGGAAAATCTAGACCTCTTTAAATGCTTTGATTATCTCACAAGGAAAGTGCGCATTTGCCAAAAATAATCCTTTATTCTCTATACTTCTTCAACGTCTTTATCACAGGTACTTTAAAAATCTGTGACCTTGAAGACAGTCTATTAAGCACCCTTGGCAAATAAAGAAATTTAAGGAATGGGAGGTTCAGTGGTTTGTCCAAAGGTGGTTAATTGGCTAAGAATAAGTTCAAAGCCAGATGCAGTGGCTCACACCTTTACTTCTAGCTACTTAAGAAAATTTCCATTTGAGACCAGCACTAGCAAAAACTTGGTGAGACCCTATCTCAAAGAACAAGATGGGCATGGTGATTCAGATTTGTGATCCCAGCTATGAGGGAAGTATCTAAAGAAGGATCAGTCTGAGACTAGCTGGGAAAACACTCAAGACTCTATCTGGGGAGGGGGAAAAATCACCTAATACCTAAAGCAACAAAAAGCTGAAGGTATAACTGAGGTGGTACAGTGCTAGCCTTAATGCAAAAGATCCTGAGTTCAAGCACACACATATACAGAGACACAGACAGACAGACAGACAGACACACACCCTTAGAATCTAGGACTCCTAGCTCCATATCCAAGTTCCATAAACCTACAATATAGTCTTGTTGGTCTCTGATTATCAGAAAAATATGTAAGGCCTGAAATTCTCTGATGACCTAGAATTTGCCCTTCATCCTATGGTAAATTTCCCCAGTGAACATTGCTTAGTAGCATGGTAGCACTGGTACTTCACCAGCCTCCCCAGTGAAGGCTATCTGGCCTTTGCTGCTGTTCTCCTCTGCAGTTAACATTTCACACATTTCTTTCCTAAGCCTTCAGCCTACCTGATGCAATAGTGGTAAAGCAAAACTGACACCAGCTTTACTACAAAGATAAGAACTGCGAAGTAGAAAAGGGTCAGCAATGGGTCATAAACATACTTTGCCAAGTGGTTCATGAGCAATTGTAACATCTGCCGATTTTTCTCTGGGAGCCGATGAACAAGGCTATGTATTTCAGAGACACGAGTCTCTTGATTCTCCAGCTCTGTGAAGAAAGGAAGAAGGTGATATGAGAGCCAAAGCTAAGTCACTTTACAAGACAAAACCAAGGGAAAACAAAGTTTGGAATTAAGAGACTGAAGATTTCTTAAAAATATATAATCTCATTTTGCATGCATGCAGTATGACCAGCCCAACAAGATCTGGAAGGCCCTTTAATGATGCTTTGTGTAACAGGGTTCATCAAAATAACTGTCCAAAAATCCAGGCCAAAGTGATGACACAATAAAATGAAGCCAGTCAACTACACACCCAGAGAAACTGGCTCCCTAGAGGGTGGCCTTCATTTCAAAGAAGGAAGGAACTTCATGCACTTGTAAAGTGATAAACAAATCTTATGTGAACAACATTGCAAGGGTATCAAATATCAAAATAATGTGTCGAGACAAGACAACATTGAAGAAATTAAAGGAAATGCCCAATACTCTCCAATTAAGTATTATAAGCAGCCTACAAGAAAGCAATGGCAGAAAAAAATAATTAAATCTTTCTGCCATCCCATATTCTATATGATGGTTTGTTATGTTCTCTTAGTGGAACTTGGGTAAGTGGCCTCATTTTTCTGGGAAATAGATTGCTGGTACACATCACACCTATTTATAGGACTGATGTGAGCTTTAATTAGAGAATGGTTGCTAGGGGGCTGGAATTTCTTAGAGAAAGGAATCACATAAACACCATCTTCACTCCCAGCTTTCTCCATGTCTTCCTCTTCCCTGTTTTAAAGGAACAACTATGAGGAGATAAGGCCACCAGAACATTAGGTACTACTAAATTAGGCCAGTAGTAGCGACCAGGGTAAACAAACCCTCAAGTCTGGGCATAATAATATCACAAAGATTCATGCCAGATTGCAATCTGATAGAGAATATAACTGCCCCTTTCCTGAGGCTACCCCACGTAGACAGATGCCAGTCTACTTAGGGTAGCTTGCAACTAATCCCTATGTAGTTTAATACCAGTAATATGATGCTAGGGCCTGGATGATGTAGTTGAAGAATGATCAGAAGCTGTAAATGGAAGACATGATGGAAAGACGACTGTGAAGTTATATAAATGGTGTCGTATTCAGGGAAACACTTCCAATGCTCAATTTAGGAAAATGTGCAATGTGTGATTCATTGTGTGAAATGCAACTCAAAGGATGGAAAAACCCCAAGAAGTTAGAACTCCAATAATCAAAACTAGAAAGATAAGCTTGCTTTTCTCTCCTCTCTCTTCTTCCCACCACCTCCCTCCCTCCACAAAGAAAAATACTTAAGTGTTTTTATTCCACTGTAAATTCAATGTAGTAGCAAAGTCTTTACACATTCTGATTCAGTTTTATTTTTATTCTGAATCAGTGTGAGGAGCATGTGTGCTTTACATGCACAATATGATGAGAGATATATTACACATAAAATATATTATACATTATATACATTATGCATAATATATATGGATGCCAAATATTCTTTGAAATAGAAAACTGTATTTTCCTCCCTCTTAAAACTCTGATCTAATGATGACTTACTTGCTGCTTTGATGAAACTTCTTTGAAACTGGTACATCATGAGTGGCCCTGGAAGCATTCTGGAATAAAAAGATATATAGATTAGTCACTGCAATAATGAAACAATCAGATTCTTGGTGAACAGTAGACTGAAGACTGTCAGATGGCATTGTATTTCTCAAAGACCAAGATCACAGAGAAATAAACACAATTTCAACTTTAATTTTAACTAAAAATATTTAGGCATATGTCACTATATCTGGTATGTTCACTGATACCAGATCTTTCTAACTTTTTGCCTAAGACAGCCTCAAATGAAACCCTCCCAATCTATGCCTCCCAAACAGCTGGAATTCCAGGTATGTGCCAATATATTCAGACCTTGTTTTCTCTCTTTTAAAGAAATGGCTATAACTACATTTCTTTTTTTTTTTTTTTGGGTCCAGTCGTGGGGCCTGAACTCTGGGCCTGGGCGCTGTCCCTCAGCTCTTCAGCTCAAGGCTAGCACTCTTACCACTTGAGCCACAGCG
>NW_012267266.1:523067-538773 GCF_000151885.1 Dipodomys ordii
AAAAAAAAAAAAAAGAAAGAAAACTAAAATAAAAAAATAGGTGCTTCTAAACACTTATGTGATATCATATAAATGCACAGCACTGGTAACTCCAAAATGGCAAACCCAGCTTCCTGAGTGATCTGTCTGCCTTTCTCCTGTGCTAAGTGTGAAGACCAAGAGTTAGCCTGGTAGCAAAGGCTAAAGTGAAGGATGAAAGGTGTTTTCAGACATGCCAGGGAGGATAAAGACAGAGTAGGAAAATGAGGATCTAAGTCTCTAGCAGGCTGCAAAGGATGAAGTGCTTGCTTCACAAAAGATCAGGATCTAGTCGATTTCTTTCCATAGACTTATTCCACCTAATTTGTTTGATGGTCAACTACTATACTGATCCTTTGTGCTTCCCTTATTTCATTGTTTCCCTTCATATGTGGTTACGCTTCTTGGAGCATATAAGGGATACATAAGTACTCCTTATCCAAAATGCTTGGGATGAGAAATGCTTCTGATTTTGGTTTTAGACTTAGGAATATTTGTATAATATGCAATGGCATCTCTCTGTAAGGAGATCTCAGTCTCAATTTGAAATCTATGTTTCATATAAAATTTTTACACAGAGCTTGAAGGTAAGTTTAGACAATATTTTTGGTGTGCTTGCATTCTGAGTGTCATCTATCCTATGAAATCTATCCTATGAAATCACTTGTGTCATGTTGACGTTCAAAAGGTCAAATTTGGGAGAATTTCAGATTTTGCGTTTTCAGGCTACAGATTCTCAATTTGGAATCCCAACAAAATGCAAGTTAAAGGAGGGAAGAAAAGGTGTTTGGACTTGTGGTATGAGATCAAAGAAAAAAATTAAGCCTGTGATACATTAAGAAATTAACTTGGGGGCTGTGAAGGTGGATCAGTGGTAGAGTACTTGCCTTGCATGCATGAGGCCCTGGGTTCGATTCCTCAGCACCACATAGGCAAAAAGAAAAAAGCCAGACCCCCCCCAAAAAGGAAATTAACTTGGAAAAAATCATATTAAGTAACCCAGTACCAAAGAAATGGATGACCCTTCGCAACAAGGATACCCACAGGACAGTATATTGGAAACGAACTTTACAACTTTAGGTGGAGGGGGGAAATGGGTTGTGGGGGGAGAAGTGGGACAGGTGGGGAGGGCAAGAATAGTAGGACCACAAGGAAGGGAAGGGGTAACAATGACCGATAATTAATGTACTCATTGCCTTACTCATGTAACTGTAAACTCTCTTTACAATAAAATTAAAAAAAAAAGAAATTAATAATCTAAATATTTTCTAGTATTCTTATCCAAGGCAGCTGGAAATTACTTTTAGGCTCTGCTTTTGCAGATCACGTGCAGGAGGTCATGTGCATGCTGCAAAAGACTGGTTCTTTGACACAAAAATGCTATGCAATGTCAGTGGCTCCTCTCCACAGGCCCAGGCCTCACCATTCAGCTGTCAACAAAGCACTGAAGAACTCAGCATGCATGCTAAGAACAGCTCCAAAGTTGCCTTTCCAGTTTTAAGCAAATCTAACCCACCTGTTACTATTTTGCCACAGTCCTACACAGAGCCAGCTTTCCATTATTGATGTTAATGGAATGGGGGGAGGGCAAATTTTCGATTATCCATGCAAAGCTGCAACAGATGCATTCCTAAAAAGTTGTCTAAATCAAAATTCTTTATCTTTAACCCTTTTTCCTGTTCATTGCTACAAAAATTCCAGTTGTGGCCTGAAATAGCAAACCAAGGACAGACTGAATAACCCATACTCAATCACTATCAACCACTGTCCACAACTGAGAGAACAAGAGGAAGAAACTCAGGTCTAAATGCTGACAAAATGATCCAAGATGTGAACTTAAACATAGCTAGGGTGTGGGTTTGGCCAAGGCAAGAGAGACACTCAGGGGACCCTCACTGTCAAGTTCATTGTAGGGTACTGTCTCCTTAAGTTCTCCTTTCAAGTATCTCTCTTGCCTAATCTAAGCTGAGATATGACAATATATCATCTTGTTCAGACCTACTTTATTTACAGCTAAAGGTACTTCCTTATTACTCCACCTGCTGAGTACTAAGGTTGAAATCAGGGCTTCTCACATGTGAGGTAAGCAAACCCCCAGCTAAGTATAGCCTCAGTCCAATATTATTGGCTAGGTAATGCAAGAACTTAACCATTGTTAAGATTTTCCCTTCTCTCTCTCCATTAGGTAGGCTGCTCACTTCCTCCAGTCTTCCAGTACATTCATTTTGTGTAGGGAAATGTGTTGTTGGTTCCTTTCACTAGTAGTACAACACATGAGAAGACAAGCCAAGACGGACTGACCTTTAAAGGCAGGTAGCAGAGGTGAGAGGTGATCAGGTCTTACAGGGAACTGGGGAGAGGGGCGGGTGCCCTCTCAACCTGCACCCCAGAAGACAAAAGCCTAAGCACCAACAGTGCTGGTCCCCTCCTTATTACTAAGAGGCTTTCAAGGTAATGCAGAGGGCTGTACAGATCCAGAAGCAGGAAGAGACTCCTTGTTTGTTTTTTGTTTCAATATCTCTCTACGTAGCCTAGACTGGATTCAAACTCAAAATCCTTCTGCCTCAGCCTCTCAAATACTGAGATGAGACTCTCTTTGACAATACTGCTCAGAACTTTCAAACTGATTCTCTAAAGACTCTTTCTACAAAGATATTGGCAGGACCTTATCACTTTTGTAAGCAAGAGAAAGTAGCACCATATATCCAGGAGAAGTAAGCCCTTTGAGAATTGTATCTGCTTCTGCTTGGCCCCTGAGAAGTCAATAGGCTATTTTATGGAGGATGATGGCAAAATGTACGAGCTTTTACATTTTCAGATAAATGAGACCCGTCAAGGCTCAGGCCTGGCCGATGAGGCTAGCTGCTAGGTGTTTGTCAGATCTCTCTGGGTGGCTCAACATTAGCCCTATGAGTTTTATAAAGAGTTGTAACCTTTTCAGTTCCTTGGTTCTTTTTCTTCCTTAGGCCTTCAGCCAAGCTGTTCTAATTCTTGGCCTGCAATGTAGTCTACCAACCTCCACTTTAACCCCTACAGCCTATCAAACCTAACCAGCTTCCATCTTTTCCAGTTCAGGCTAAGTGGTAATTATCGACTCCCACATACTTTATGCATTAAAAGAACTTAGAGCATTGCCTGGGGCATTAGTTATACTCTATCTAGCTATTACTCCACAATAAAAATATGTCTGTTATATGTTTATGTCTCTGTATGTGTATGACGCGTGCGCGCACGCGCACACACACACACACACACACACACACACACACACACGAGAGCCACCAGTACTTGCCCTGGAAAATATTTTTTTAAATAACTCAAAGCAAAAAAAAATTGCAGTTTTAATTTAAAAGTCTATTTGTTCTTCCACAGAAATAATCAATTAGTGACTCTTTTTTGATAATAAATTACAATCACTGTATATAAATTTTCTTATGTAGCTCTGTAGCATGTTGAGCTAATAAAAGAACAATAATTATGTGCAACTGAAACTCTAATAGCACAATTATTAAAATAATATTCTTGATAACAACCAGAACAATTCTAGTGTTATAAAACTAACCAACAGCCAGGCACCAGTGGCTTACACTTGTAATCCTAGCTACTCAGGAGGCTGGAATCTGAGGATCGCGGTGCAAAGCCAGCCCAGGCAAGAAACTCCATGAGATTCATCTCCAATTAACCACCAGAAAACCAGAAGTGGCGCTGTGGCTCAAGTGCTCACCTTGAGCTGAACAGCTGAGGGACAGAGCCCAGGCCCAGAGTTCAAGCCCCCACAAACCACACACACACACACATACACAAAAAAATAGTAACCAACATGGGAAGAATGTAGCTTCAGGCCACCCAGGCTTGGTTAGCCACTATCTACTAACCTTTCTCCTTCCTGCCTTCTACAGCAGACAGGAACCCAAGGCCCAAGTCCTCATAGCCTATAATTCACTCATAGGCCCTGGCACCCAGCACAGCCCTGTAGCTTACTTGTGGACATGTATGCTCTTTTCTGAGCTATGAGTTCTTTCTTCTTAACAGGGAATGGTGTTCATTTTTATATATACCATTGTGTATCTGTCATTCACATAAATTGTGAATATTATAACTTGTCAATATGTACATCTGGGCAGATCTTATCCCAAGGCTTCCAATGAAAAAAAAGAGTCTTTTTTTTGGTGGGGGGGGGGCGGTCATGGGGCTTGAACTCTGGGCCTAGGGGCTGTCCCTCAGCTCTTCAGCTCAAGGCTAGCGCTCTACCACTTGAGCCCAGCACCACTTCCGGCTTTTTTTTCAAATTTTTGCTTATGTGGTGCTGAGGAATGGAACCCAGGGCCTCAAGCATGCAAGGCAAGCGCTCTACCACTGAGCCACCTTCCCAGCCCCCCTCCCCAAAAAGAGTCTTTTGCACAAGAGTTCTGGCAGGTTTTCCCTTAGGAGCTAGATGGTAAATATTTAGTCTTACAGGCCAGAATGCTTCTACTTTCAACTTTTCAATCAGCTACTGTACCTCAATGGGTACCATAGATAATGGGAAAACACTAAAATCTGAATTTCATATAATTTTCATGTGTCATGATATATAATTGTTCTTTGGATTTTTTCAATTATTTAAAAATGTCAAAAAGCTATTCTTAGCATGTAGATTGTTCAAAAGCTAGTAGTATAGTATACCAACCCCTTCTCTAACAGTTGAGGATGGAAAGGTAAATACAGAAAGGTAGGGTAGCATATAAGCTAAGAGAGAGTTGAAGAAAAAGAAGAAAGGTCTAGGGTAGATGAAGAGCCTGCATATTATTACAGGACTGGTAAATTAATAGATAGAAATAAGGCAGAAACAGAAGGAAGAAGTCATGTAGTTTCATGTAGGTTTTTTTGTCTTTTCTTTAAAACTAGTTCTATTCAAAGATAAACTTCACATCTAATTCATGTCTCAGGAAATCAGTAAAATATATGAAGATGAAAAACTAGCTAAGATGAAAACCAAATACAAAACTTTTCCATGTTATAATATTTTACCATTTTTGGCACTGCTAAAATGTATGCTCTTTGTCTCGGCTATCCACTCCCTAGAAAAGATGCAAATGGGCAGAGAAGCCGACAAAAGACAGGGGCAAAAGCAGACAAAAATGATTCTGTCTTAGAATAGCCAGAGATTGTCCTGTCCTGTCCTGTCCCTGTCCCACCCAATCCTGCTGCATAAAGTCATACATGTCTCTCAAGTTAAAAGGGGCTCAGAGTCTAAGTCTACTCCTCTCATTAAAAATAATTATAACTTTTTAAATAACACACATGGTTATTTTACACAAAAATTCAAAAATAAAGAAGCCAAGAGAAGAAAACCCAAATTAGAATATCAGTGGCTACTTTGTAAACTGTTTTCCTTGACTTTAGTGTGTGTGTGTGTGTTCGTGAGTGCGCGCATGCATGCGTGCATGCATGTGTGCACATATTTTTAAATTAAAAACAAAAACAGAGCCAGGCTCCAGTAGCCCATAACTGTTATCTTAATATTTAGGAGAGTGAGATCTGAGGATCAAGGTTCAAAGCCAGCCCAGGTAGGTTAGTCCTTGAGATTCTCATCTCTAAAGCTGGTAGTAGAACTGTGGCTCAAGTAGTTTTTTGTCTTGGACAAAAATCTTAAGGGACAGTACCCAGTCCCTGAGTTCAAGCCCCAGTACTAGCAAAAACAAACAAATCATACCTTTCTTTTTATAGCTGAAGAAACTGTAGGCTTGATAAACTAGCTTAGGGTTATACATAAAATGAGTAAAAAATACAGGATGAGAACATCTACCTGTTAGACCAATACTTTACATAGAAATAAATAACTAGCATAGATGGCTAAGCTAGGTCTTATTCCTAATCAAGTGCTGAAATGAATGATGCTGCTGCCTAAGTGGTACCATTTCATAATCTCAAGTCAGTTCTTTATCAGAGATGCACATGATTTACAGCAACCAACATGTGATTTTTTACTGCTGAAAGTATCTCACTTGGAACTTTCCTTTAAAGTAAGACACAATTTTGTATCCTTTACTAGTTTATTAGGAATTTAACTAATTTATTAGTAATTTAGTTTCTGACCTCTCCCCATCCTCCAAAAGGAGCATCTGAAGAGGCAGAAAACATTCAGACATTTATATAAGGTTTACTGGAAGTTTCAATTGAGTCAGACCAGATTTAACCATAATTAAAACAATTTTGGATGTACCTATTTATGTCAAGAATCACAATACACTAATGCTATGACAAGGAAGAGGCAAGTTACAGTTTTTTCACTGTTCTTTGTTTATTAATCATCTGACTAGAGCTGGGGAGGATGGCATTGTAGGTCAGGCAACCATTTAGGAAGGGAAGCTCAGAGCTATGTGGCATGGAAATAGTTCCATTCAGAAGTACAATTTTAAAGTACAAAATGGCAATATAGAAAATGAGAAAATCTGAATGTCTAGCCATGGGCAACCCCATCTTAAGAAAACATAAGCATGCCAAGTTCTGGGGACTTAACTGAACTAATACCTTCACTTCAAATCTGCTTTCATGATACATCCTGCATTCAGGTACAGTGCAGATACACAGTAAAGAAAGATGTAATAACAATTAGTAGATAGATAGATAAATAGAGAGAGAGAGAGAGAGAGAGAGATGAAGTAGAACTAGGGAAGTGGAGGGGATAGGTGGGGTTGGGAGAGATGGTAGAGAATTATAAAAGGGTAGACATTGACCAAGATGCACTGTACTCATAAAATGACAGAAACTTCTTTGTACAACTGCTCAAAGATAATACACGCAGGCAAAGGAAGGCCAGGCCTTCGTGAAATGCTAACTCTTAAAAAAAAACAGAATTAAGTATTCTGGGGAGCTAGGCTGTGCAACAAAGAATAAGAGAAATATGTGAATGCTGTGCTTGTATCTGTTATTATGATGCTCCTATATCCTACAAAATGATTCATGATAAGAGTTTTACAAGCATTTTTAATATTTATGCCAAGGCCTGAAACTTCTAATGTGAAACAGGGCTTCTCTACAGCAAAGGAATGTACTTCAGCAAACATGAATCTTGTGAATACCTGATATTTTTACATGCCTAGCATCTTTTGAGTAATTTTTTTCCTGGGAAGTTTTCAGTTGGCTTCCTTTCTCTCATTACATATGGTCCTACAAGAATGTGCACAAAGAATCTCATACTACCTTCAATAGCAATGGGTGTTACAATGGCTATTACAACCCTGTGTACTATGAATGTTACTTGCAGTCAAGTCGCAGGAAAACAGAAGAGGCTAGAGGCATGACTTGCAAAGTCAGTACTCCAAGGGATCACCAATGAGTTCTCTGAAATTTTTCCACTCTCATTCATATATTCAAGAAATGATCAATAAGTGACTACTACATGCAAAAAAAAAAGACTATCTTAGGCACAAATGATATATTATTTCAGAGCAGACAAATATCGCAAACTTACTGAACTCCAGTTCAGGGAGAATGCAATGACAAGTAATGAAGTAAGATAAATATAGAGTACAGTTGGTGGTGACATGTGCTATGGGGGGGAGCAACATTGATGGGTAAGGAATATGGGGGGGCAGTTGCAATATTTGAATTGAGGGAGGCCTTACTAGCTAGGAGAAGAGCAGAAGGAAGGAAATTTGGGTCTTAAGTCTTAGGACTGAAAGCCTGAATTGTGGCCACAGCAGTAAAGGGGACAGTAGGAAACCCAAGTAGGTACAATCTCCCAGAAGCTGAATGAAGGACATTTCAAGCTGAATGAAGGACATTTCAAGACAGGAGAGACTGTGTTAAGTCCTTCAGAACAATCATGGGAAGAGAAGTCTAAAGTTGATTTAACAACGTGAAATCATGAACAACACTAGCATGAGGACTTTCAGTGAAGTAGTGAGAAGAAAAGCCTGAGTAGGTTCAAGAGATAATGAACAGAAAAGAGGACTGGGAATGGCAAATAGAGACAACTATTCAGAAAGTTCTAAGGAGACGGGCACAGAGAAATGAAGTGGTATCTAGAAGGGCAGGCAGAGCTTGGACAGGTTCTTTATAGTTATTTTCTTGGTTTTCAAGGGATAGTATGTTTTAATAATATCAGAGACAGAAAAGTAAGACAGGGAAGTAAGTGGATGTAACTGAAATTGATTTGCTAGAGCTCCAGGAGAGGAAAAGAAGACCTGCCTTTAGGAAAGAACATTGGCCATTCATTCCTTTCCTTCATGGAAAGGATGGTAGAAACATAAACAGGGGTATATATATGATGGTAGTAGCTTAGAGAAGTTCTCTTCTATTTTCTCACTGTAATAGGAAGCAAGATCTGAGATGATAAACTAGGAAGAAGCAATTGCCCAAGAAAATGTAGAAGGATGCCAAGCACCCCGAAAACCCTGAACATAGCTCTGCAATGTCTGATGGTTCAACTTTATTTTGGGAAATCTTTACTCTGAAATCTTTCAATAAATTTTCTATTTTTTTAAATTAAGTTAATATTGTTTCTCACAAGCAAAACACTAATATAGCAACTCCTTTTTTTAAAATCTGGGGTACCCATTTTCTCCTTGGAGTTCTGACTTTATGAAACTAGGTATTTTATTCTAACTAATACTATGTCCCTTCAAGTACACAGGATGACCTCCTTGCAGCATATCAATAAGATCAAATATTTTGAGTTTCTCTACCACTTACTAAACACAATCAAGAAAAATGTTTCATACTATATGTTTATACAATAGCAGATTAGAAGCACCAATCAGGATGTTAAGATGCTTAAAGAAAAATATTCTTATACATATGGTAAAGCACTGAACACTTATTCCAACTCTTGGATGAGTTAAAGTAAAAAAGGGGAAAAGTATCTATACCAAGACAGAATGAAGTTGAACATATACATGTTAGTATTATGCTCACCTTTGGTCCTCAGCTCCACCCAGCACTGGGCCTCCTGCCATGTCCCCCCCCCTTCCTGAAGTTCCCTCCATATAGCTGGCCCCTCCCTCTCTCCTCCCAGACCCACCTAAACTCCCTCAGACCCTCCTGCTACCTGGATGGTTACAGAGGCCATGTGTTCCCTCTTGGGGGAAATATGGCTCCTCTAATAAACCTTATAATAATCTTTCTCCTGTTCCTGCCTGCTTCTGCGTGGTCCCTTGGGATGGATGTGTCTGATGCTCTTTCAATACATAACTCTCCTATAGTGATAGTGTGGGTTAAGAGTTTAGCAACTCAAAATGGAAATCAAGGACAAATTAGAGTGACAGAGAAGATGGTTTTCACAGTGAATGGTTATGTTTGATCGAGGAAGGCATCTGAGAGGGCAGCAAAACGAGTCAAACGGAAGGAAAGTCTCCCACAAAGAGAAACATTTCAAAGATTCCCAAGGTGAGTGGAAATTTCCAGACTAATTTCCATGCAGACTAAGATGTCTTTATGATATAACATGCCCCCTTCTCCCCCCTTGCAGGAAATTAAGAGTTATTAAACTGCAGCAAAGACAGCTGCCTTGGAGATTAAATCAGCCTTACAACACCAAGAAGCAGAAGGGGAACAGGGAGGGGCAGGAAGAGCCACCCTCTAGTAGGAAGTCAGCCACACTCAGTTTGCTCTTATTTGAAGGGACTGAACCGTTGAGAGCCCTGAATCCTCACCAGGAAGTGTGAGGAGGATAGGTATAAAGTGGGACCTGAAACCAGACAGGAATAGCTCCTTCTCCCAGCTGGCACTGTGTAGCTCATCTTTTGCTAGGAAAGATGAGATGCTCAGCCCTTTAAGCCAAACACACACAAACTGCCAAGAAAACACATGAAAAGCAAACATGAACACAAGAACATACAGAATCTATTCAGCGGAGGAGTTATATTTTCAGCATCTAGCCCAAGAAGTTTTGCTTATCAATAGCATAATTATGAATGAAGCCCAGTCCAGTCAGTGACAATGACTTGTTCTTTCATTGCTTCAATCGCTGCTCCATCTTCCCTCACCTTAAGGAACAGTTCCACAATTTTCTCTCTTCTTTCTCCCAATCTCTCAAGCAGATTGCAAGAGCAAACATTTACAGAGGGTATACTGAATGCTTGACATTCTTCTAGAGCTTTATTTCTATGGATATAAATTCTCAAAATTCTAAGAGGGCAGGTACTGTATTGTCTTACTTTAAGTTTCCCAAAAGGATGAGACTGAAGTAAATACAGGCTTAAATGACACTACTAGGGAATTCAAAGGAGGAACTGGGTAGAGAAGCAAGTCACCATGTGGCATGAAAAACCAAACCCTGCTTAATCTCTGTGACCTATCTTAAAAGGAGCTTTAATTCCCATTGGGCCTCAGTTTTCTCTTTCTGGTATTTTACCATCCCTGGTATTCACGCTACAGGGATATGGATGCTTTTTGTGCCATGCCTTCCTGAGTTAGGGTTTGGGGCTTGTGATGGGTCAAGAGGTTGTGTGTTATTAGCTTATACTTGTACAAAGTTAGCTAAAAAGGCCAGAGTAGTAGCTGACATAAAGGCAGGAGAAGCAAGAAAAAAATAGTGTGCTAATTAAAATTTTTCTGATGTAAGTATTATCACCTCTTTTTCCAGATAAAGAAATCTGGGCATAAAGAAGAGAATTCGGGATGAGGATGTAGCTCAGTGACATTTGCTTAGCAAAACCCCAGGTAAGACTCATGAAATGGGGGAGAAATTGAAACAAAGTTACAAGAGAGACAAGGTTAAAAAAAAAATTTGACAGTATGGACCCAGAATGTTCTCCCTTAACCACTGTACTCTCAGTCCTGACCTGAATCACAAATATCTGAAGTCCTGCCTGGCATTTGATTTACAATTGTGAAGAACTGGTGAGAAAAGAAGTATCATAGATAACACTTCTTGTACAATGCAGAGAGGGTTCAGCAAAAGAGGATGCCAGTGTCCCTGAAGAGAGACATTTAATGTAATGACTCTGCTCTCAGAGCCAACACAGGAGAAATCCTGGCTTTGCAAAGAAGGAAATAAGGCACATTCAGTTTGTTAATACTCTCACTTTTATAAAAAATAAAAATAAAAAAATAAACAGGGGCAACAATTAAGAAGGGAAAAGAATAGTGTCTTCCTTCTAGAATGTCAGAGGGAACTCCATGGGTGACTCCTTGAGTTCAAAAGAGGAAGAGTGCAATATGAAAACAGGAAAGTCATTGAAAAAGAAATCCAAACAGAAGTGAAACAACTCAAAACAAACAAGAGGCCCAAATCAAAGAAGCTCAGAGACAGCAGAGGACTAACAGCTTGAAGTCAGGCATTTCCCCTAGAGAACAGGCAGTCCATGGGTTAGGAAAGATGCAGTTCCTTGAATTCAGAAATTCGGATGATTTTTTTTAAGCAAAAAAAGTTTAGACTGAATTTGCATCTTTCTTTCTCCTAACCCTTAAGTCTAGAAAACCACAGACCAGAAAAATTCTTGTGCTGAAAGTTAAGAGAGGTCTGGCAGGAAGGCTAAGCAAGGACTGAGCTCTGATTTCTTCTTTTGCATTTCCATTAATTTAAAGTGCTAAGTTGCCTGTTTGCTCTAAAATGTGTGGTGTCCTCTTTGCAATATCCCTTTAAATAGATTTTCCTTTAGCTTTGCCAAAAATAGCTTAAGAAGGTCATTTGAGAATCTCATTCTTAGTCTTTAAAAAAAAAAAAAAAACCTTTTTCCCTGCCCTTTAAGCATAAATAGGCCTGGAAACAGTACCTCCTACTTCTTCCAGGAACCATCCTATCAAAAATGATAACCTCCAATGAGAGGAGGGAAAAGCCAAAAGAACCAGTCAGGAAAGAAACCCACCCAGCCCACTTCTGTTTATTCAACAAATAGTGTGTAATTCTTTAGGGGATAAGCAGACAGGTAGGGTGGAGATTAAAACTCAAATGCCTATACCATAGCTTGGTGGATGGGAAGCAAAAGGGACAAAAAGGACAGTGGAAAACCATGGTAAGTGGAGAAGGCACATCCTGGGCACAGTGTGGCTCCTGTGCACTCAATTCCAGACAATTGTTAGCAAGGATATCTGAATTTTTCAAGCAAAATCACCCCTTTTAATAAACGTTCAGATTTTTAAAAGAGAAATATTTTAGGGGTAATATCACCAAATAGAACACACCTGCACTGCTCAACTAGAGATGTGTTTACATCTTATAGGTAAGAAACAAGGGAGATAGAAGCCCCATCCCTGGGAGATTTTGATCTAGAAGGAATGAGAGATCCACCTGGCAAACCTAAGTGCCTCACAGGTGGAAAGCGATATAGGCAAAAAGTGAGAAATAGAAAAGGCTCTGGGAACTCAGGAAGCAACAGGTCACACGAAACAGGAAGGATTCTTGTAAGCTGAGGCATGAGAGCTGAAACTAGAATAAGTGAACCTTTGGCAGGCAGGGGCTGAGAGCAGCCATCCGGAAACAAGAAAATGAACTGGAAAAAGGAGATGTTTGGGCAATAGTCAAGAGTTTATTCATGAGATTGTTCATGCTTCAGTTCAATAAATATTCCTGAGTAGCTACTCTAGGTCACACTGTAGGGGGGACACTAATGATCATACATGTTCTGAAAGGGGTTGGTTCATAGAACCAGTCCTGGGAGATCTTACCCAGGGTTTTATCGTAACAGCAATAGGGAAGCTGCCTTTGAAGTTTTGTGTTTTTTTTTTTTTTAAAGCAAGGGAATCACATAATGAGACTGTTTTCAAAGTCCCCTGGCGTCAGGACCTGTACACTGTGGACTGGAGGAGAACCAGAATGCCACCAGCCAGTGCAACTGAAGAGGAGGCTTTGGGGGAAGTGTGAGAGACATGGCAGTTTAGACAAGGGACTTAGTGGTGGAGACAGAGAGAAATAGATGGATTCAAGGGACAGATAAAATGATCAGAAGTACCAATTTAGGGTAGGTATCAGCAGGGGATAAGACAAATGGAGATGGAGAAAGTGGTCAGCATGATGCCATGGGCAGGACACACCACCAATGGCTCTGGGGCCCAGCAGCCAGGCAATTTTGCATTGAAAGTATCCAGTGGTTACAAGACAGAATAAAGGTTTGGGAGCCAGGGTGTTTGGCTTAAAGATGACAGCCATATTGGCTCAGAGGACCTTCTATTACATCAAAAGTATTATTGGCATGAAATATGTTTTATGAAGTACCATAGCTAATTTGTTTGAACTAGCATAAATGACAAGGAAATTAGTTGATCCTTATATGTGTTTAATAGCTCATCACTAAGGTAGTAACTCTTATCTTCCAGTCTCGGAAGAAAAAGGTATATTAGAGTATCTATAAGAGTTAATGCCAATTAGTATATAATACCCAACTCCTTTTATTTTGATCACTCACTCTTTCCTTCATTGAAGAAAATATAAATACATCCTCTTTATTTTTAGAAATGTCTAGAAATACTTAGACTTCACTTATCAGAATAAAAAAAGATAGCTAAGTCATTAGATGCTCAATCCTTGATAATGTCTGCCACTGGAGTCTATATATTTTGAGGAAGATCTAACGTGTGCCTTTCATTTGTCCAATAATTTTCTTTCATGACCTAATAGAATAAACTGAATTTTATTCTTTTTGAAAAATTACTGCATGTAATAGGTGATTGAAATAAACATTATATAATTGGGTAATAAAAAAACAATAACAATGAATAGGGAAGAGGCACTGAGACTAAAACAAATTTGGCTTTCTTTGCTTGCTTTCTTTTCTAATCTCTCTTACTTCTTCCCTAAACCTGTCCCGCCCCGATTTTATAATTTATTCCTCTTGATTTAATATGTCCCTTTTTTCCCCCTTGCATTTGCTAAACAGGAACTACAACTTAAGCCATAACCATATCCTTTTCAAAAGTTATTTTAATATTACTGGAGCTTGAACTCAGAACCTCAAACTTGCCAAGCAGGATCTCTACTTAAACCATGCCCCTAGTTCATATGTCTTGAGGTAGCACATCATGCAAGATGATTCAATGAATAAACTTAAGACTCCCTACTGAATATTATTTTACCCAGACTAGTTGGAACAGATAATTATAGGAAGGTCTACTTTTATTCAGGTGTCTATGCCCCCATAAGTAGCTCAGGTAAATCTTGCTTCATATGACATAATTGTTGAAGGTCCCATTGTCCTTGCTCGTGATTACTTTGAAGCAATGAGATGTGATGGAAAGTAGCAGAAAATAGCTGGGAAAGTATCATCATAGCTCTTAAAAAGAACCGAAGAAGAAACAAGGCTTCTTCTGCCTCTTCTGACATGCACTGGTTGTGCAAGGACATGATGTAACATCATATGATCCTGAGAGAAGCTAGCCAGCACAAAGAGGCTGGTTATGCAGGAACATGGAAATAACCTGAGTTCTTCATGAGCCACAAAATAAACCAACTCTCCAAAATGATTTTGTATGATGACAAAATAGATTTCCTTAAGCCATTTTGAATTAGAATTTTCCATTTCATACAGCTCAAAGCATACTGAATAATATTATACTATCTTGAAGAGGCAAGATGAGTTTCTCCCTCTCAAACAATACCCAAGTAACAAAGGAAAATTGCCAGGAAAAAGGAATGAGACAAAGATTTATTGCTCAATGAATGTTTTGAGAAAAACAGCCGTGAAAAGGTATTTTTAATAGCCACTCCTTATGTATGGAGAGTCCTTTGAAATCTTCCCACATAGCATAAACACTGTAATAAAGTTACAATGAGCCACTACAAATGGTATGTGTGGGGATATACAACATACTAGGAGTCATCATAATATGTAAACATTAGGAAACTACCATGAAATTAGTCTTTATTACTCATCTACTCTTATTACTCCTATAATTATAGGATTGGGAGTTTTCTTTCTTGTTCCGGTTAGCCCCTCTCACCTTTCTACCTCTCCCATCCCCTGCCTGCCCATCTGATGAAGATACAATATCAAACTATTAGTAGGTCACTCAGAAAACAGGCTCAAATACATAAAATAATTTGCATAAAGATCCCAAACTGACTGTGTATGCTTTCCTTCATAATTAAAAATACTTTATGCATGGTTTTCAAACAATTATGTGCTGGAAGCTCAAGCTGATATGAAGACAATTGCAAGATCTTGAGAAATCAAACCAGATTTCTGGCCAATTTAATCATGACAATAAAATCTTTTGAACTCAAAGCCTTAAGCTTGTTTTTCCTATTACTAATATCCTCATAAATCCTAATCTATATTCCTTTAATATCATTTCTCTTTCCTAGAAAATCCTTGCATATGGCCCATTCTGTAAGTCAGTACTTCTTAAAGACTGTATCATAGTTATCTAGGAAACAAACCATAAATGCAGGTTTCTAGGCCCAGCATCTACCTTGTAGACTCAGAGTATAGCCCAGAAATGCCAGTGTAAACCAGCGTCCCAGGAAATGTCCTTGGGCACATGACACCAGACTGCGTACTAGATTCCCAGACCTAAATAGAAAACATCTAATTACTGTAGTCAATATACATTGGAACAACAAAAATATGTGCATGGTTCCTTATTAATTTTTGTGTACTCTCTGAGGTCTGAAACTAACCCAGAATGTCTGAGACTTGGATGTATCCTGGCAATCATTTGCTTCAGAGGTTAGGAGTTTGTATCCTTTCCCTTCAAGTCTCCCCCCCCCCCCCCCCCCCCCCCCCCCCCCGTTACATTTTTTTCTTAAGAGTAAATACAAAATGCT
>NW_012267266.1:546045-630910 GCF_000151885.1 Dipodomys ordii
GTGGGGCCTGAACTCTGGGCCTGGGCGCTGTCCCTCAGCTCTTCAGCTCAAGGCTAGCACTCTTACCACTTGAGCCACAGCGCCACTTCCGGCTTTTTTCTTTTTGCTTATGTGGTGCTGAGGAATCGAACCCAGGGCCTTAAGCATGCACGACAAGTGATCTACCACTGAGCCACCTTCCCAGCCTCTATAACTACATTTCATAGTCACTGGATAGCTTTTAAATGCAAAAAGTCTGACCCAAACTAAAAGATTCCCTTTTCAGTCAATGACTCATCAATCATCAACAGCATCTGAGGATGTATATGAGAAACTACACATTTACAACACCTGGGCTTAAACTCTCATCTTTCCAGCAGCCTGTTATTGCAATCAGTACACTGGGAAAAACTTCTGTAGGTGCTTTGCTCCTGAGTGCCAAAAGACTAGAACCCCTAACACTAGGCATGTTTTATGCAAATTTTATCCTCTGGGTATGTTTAAGTACAGATGTGAGGGTTTTATTTTCTAATAGTTCAAATAATAAACTCAATACACTGTATATAGTTTATGGCTGTGCTATCAGATTCCTTAATCCAAGTCTTCATCATCCCTTGCATTACACTCCTGGTTCCAATGTCCCAATTAGCCTAAACTACCAATTTGTTTCCTGTGGCCTTCTTCCTCTGCTTTCCAGCAAAGTAAATTTTCACAAAACTTAGACAAAAGCTTACATGATTCACAATTACAGTTTTCCTTTCTGTTTAAGATTATATACCACTTCCCTGTATAACTACACTACAAAGTACAGTACTGCTGCTCTTCCAGTCTAACAGAAGTTTCAGTGTATACATGAAACTGAGATGTGGGTGGCAAGTCAGTAACACGAGGGAAGAGAAGAAATGTAGCAAGTATGAATGTGCGTATATACATATATTTTATATTTATATATATATATATATATATATATATATATATATGGAAAATTGTCTCTCCAGCAACGTAAAATTTCCTAATCTAAACAGGAGTTCTACTACAGCCATATTCACAATTTTAAAGACCAATGTAAGCAATGTAGTCTTTTTCCCCCCATATCTTAGAGTTCATTTTGATTAGCATCATTTTATATGGTCATATGTACATAGCTATTGAGCTATTGTGATACTCTGGTAGAACTATCCTAGAAATATACTATTTATTACAAATGAGGGAAACCATGGAGACTATGTTTCTTTGGGTCTAGCTTACTTCACATAATATGATTTATTTTCCAAGTCTTCCATTTCCTTATCAATGGGGCAATGCCATTCTTTCTGATGGATGCTTAGAATTTCACTGTGTATATATACCGCAAACGATGTATTCTTACAAAGCACAAAATCATTACAATATATAAGGCACATAGGCATGAAGTCTCAACAGAATGTGATACATAGCTTCTTAACAGATTATTTAGGGAGAAGATCACATTTTAGGTTCTGTTTGAGGCTAATTATGATAAATATTTCTTACTGAGATCAAAGCTTTCCAAATCACCCATGGCACCCCTGTACAATGACAATTCATCAACCAGGGAAGATATGCAATCAAGTTGACCAGCTAAACTAAATGCAAGGGCACAGAAGCTCCTTTTACATTGCAAACACCCACTTAACAGCTCTCAGGAAGCTGAAAATAAAACTTCTTCCTAACTACATGAGAACTAGCTGGCATAGTGTCCTCCAAGTGGAAAGTCCCTACCTTAGATAGGTCTTCAGAGCACTAGTGATGGTTTTTATCTCCCATTCGGCACAGATATCGGTTTCAGTTTCTGAAGCTGTTTTAGGGTCTAAAATAAAGAAAAGACAATGTGTAAATCAGAGCATGAAATATAACAAGCACACATAAAAACATTCAACCTTGTTAGAAATGGGAGAAATGCAAACTGAAACAAAAATGACACATTATTTTTTTTGTCTATTACGTCAAGGAAAAGTTTAAAAATCCAAATGTCTGGGAAAAAAAGGCAGTGAAACAGATGCTCTCATAAATTCCTGGAGGCAGCAGAGATAAATGCAAGTTTTGAAAAACAATTTGGCAATATGCATCATCAAAAGTCTTAAAAATGTTTATACCCTCTGAACTGGTAATCCTATTTCTCAC
Source organism: Dipodomys ordii (assembly GCF_000151885.1). Taxonomy (NCBI): domain Eukaryota; kingdom Metazoa; phylum Chordata; class Mammalia; order Rodentia; family Heteromyidae; genus Dipodomys; species Dipodomys ordii. The sequence continues at coordinate 548,167 of NW_012267266.1, forward strand.
AATCTCTCCTCAGAAAGAGAAAACATGAGAAAAGTTACATATCCTAGAAATATTCAGCATATGCTACTCTTTATAACAGTGAAAGGGATGGGCAGAGAAAGGAGACAACCTAAATGTTTGACCACAGAAGAGTGGCTCAGTGAATTACAGTATGTCTCCCTAATGGAATACTGTGTTGCCATTCTCATGATGCTATGTAGCATGAAAAATGTGTATTACATAATGTCAAGTAAAAAATGATAAGAAAATTGTGAGAAACCCATATTAACAAAAGTTGAAAGGAAATGCTCTAAAATTAAATTAGTGGCTGGGTTTAAACAGTGGAACTTTTTATTCTTTCTAAACTGTACATGATTTGATCCCATTTCTTTCACATAAATTTGAAACTGCCTTAAGCCTAGATATGCAATGAGCCACTGACATAACTCATCATTTCTTCCTGATCATTTTTTCTTTCTTTTCTTGCATGGAATTTTAAACATATATCCACATGTGCATGCTAAGCGTATTATCAGAGAAGCAACAGAGAATGCTTATAGTCTCCCTGAGCAACACATGGGCAGTTCAGAAGAAGTGGCAGAGTTTGAGAATTGTGAATGGCTTGATAGGTCAGCAGAACCTCTCCCTGTTGCTGGTGAGGTGGGTCAGAAACTGGTGAGAGACAAGTACAGTTTCTGTGTGTTGATGGGAGAGTAAGACAGATTGCTGAAAGGCCAGGATTTGTCCAATGGTTCCCAATCCTCTTTTCTTCCTGTGTTCTGCCTCCTCCTTAGTTGTGGAGCTACTCTTTCCTTGTTCCTTCCAGGGAGACAAAGGAGATTCAGGGCTGACAGATCAAAGATTCAAAGGTATCATCTCTGGCAATGGCTTCAGGGATGGCCCAACACCTCAGCCAGTCCAACCGCCACAAACTTAGGACTTTTCCAGGAGACAGACAGCTCTTTGTGGGCTTTTACTTGTAAGGTTATTTAACTACCAGATTCTACCGTATGGATTTTCAGAATAAGTCCAAATATGGTTTCAGCTCTTGTGTCTAGCTAGGCCTTTTTAATGATGGAAGTGTATCAGTACCCTTCTTTCTCCCCTAAGCTTGTCATTCAGTAGGAGGAGGCCAGAACGTCATAAATGGATTAAGGATGTACCCTCTAACTGCATGTTCACTTGACATTTACTTGCTGGTGAGACAAAAAAGGTCCTCAACTTCAACATGAGCCTCCTGAAGGCAAAGCAATTGTATGATATTTTACAGGTGAGCTTGGGCAATAATAAAGCCCACCTTGTCACATGAAACAAACTAGGAAGGACCCATGATTTCTTTCTTTTCAAAATTTTTATTGTGATTGAGTGGTTACATAATTTCCCAAATTTCACAGTAATGTGGGATAGAAATGCTTAAAGTCACAAACGCATTCTAACTTTCATGGGGCAAATTGTCTATGATGATTTATTTCTGAAGCCACAGAATGGTAGATCTCACAGAGTTCTATCACAGCAAATTTCTTTTAAAATGTTTGAAAATATGGTTTTTCTAATATCCAAAACTTCTGGAGCTTCTTTTTTTTCTTTTTTCTTTTTTTTGTGTGTCATCCCAAACTTGAGAATGGTTTCTTCCTGCAGAAGCCTATGCCTCTAAAAGCTGTGTTTTGTGTGACCTTTTCCCTTTCCCCTCACAGTATGCATGGAGAGCTGCCACACTGCATGGTTTCTGGATGCAATACAAATGTTACTGTACATTTTTCTGAGGAATAATCCTACTTCTACCCAAGAAGATTGAACATGAAGCAAAACCAGCAGCAGTTGGCAGGTCTGGGAGCTGTGAACTGTTCCCTGAACCACATTTAGCAAACTAATGATTAGCTTCCACTTATTCGTCTCTGTAACCATAGGAATATTGCGTAACATTACAGGGAGTCAAATTACAGTCCGGCTAAAGGGCTTTTTATAGCACTGATGAGGCAAGGCTCCTAACTTGAGCACATCCATTTTAATTCATTTAATATCCAAATTGAATACAGGTTTTCAAGCCACCCCATTTCCAGAAAGTGCTGCCAATTTCCATACCTCCTTCCTGTGCTCCCCTCATTTACAGAAACTTCCTGGTAGCATCTGAATGCGTTGCTGTCATCAACAACTTTTCTGTAGGACTCAGGGTATTTCTTTTCACCAAATCCCTTGACTATTGGAGACTTAAACCCAAACAAATATTTCACAGAGATCTCTCTGCAGACAACATTCTCATCTCTTGGGTAAATACTGTACCAACAAGCAGGACTGTATAAAAGTCCTTAGGACTTTTTGAGGAGTAGATTCTATAGGAAGTACATTTAGAAACTGCCCAATTGTCTTTCCAAACAAGGTTTGGGTTTACAAAAAAGCATCAAGCAGGTGATGAGCAAAAAGGATCACCTCTTCCACCCACTCATGACTGAATTCAGAAAAGTAGGAGAGAGCTAGGCATGGTGGCATGTGCCTGTAATATTACCTATGCAGGAGATACATCTGGATAAAAACAAGAGATGCTGTCTGGAAAATGAACTAAAGTAGAAGTGAACAGGACTGTGGTACAGTGCCATGAGGCCCTGAATTAATACCCCTTTCTTTTCTTTTCTATTATTTTGTTGATTAAAAAAGAAAGAAAAAAAAAGGAAAACTAGGAGATAGACCAGAAGAAGTACTGCAATAGGGTGGTCTCAGAAAGGTCACACTGTACCAATCCTGAGTTATTTAGTTTAAAACTGTGCTGATAGCCCACTTATTTATCAGGCAATTGTTTGAGAATTTGTTGTTGGAGGATTTAATTTTTCCAGTTCCAAGTATATTTTAGATATGAGACCCTTATCCGTTGTATGGATAGTGAAGATCTCCCAATCTGTGGGCTTCTATTGATCTTGCTAGCTATGTCCTTTGCCATGCAGAAACTCTGCAGCCTCATGCAATCCCATTTGTCCAACTTTTGATTTGTTGTGTGTTCTGGTTCTCTATTGAGAAAATTTTGGTCTGTGCCAAGGAGACCTAGTGTTTCTCCTATTCCTTCCTATAATGTTTTCTGGGAGTCTGCTTTGACTTTGAGGTCTTTGATCCATTTGGAGTTGATTCTGGTACAGGGTGACATATGGATCTAACTTTAGTTTCTACAGGTATTTAATCAATTTTGCCAACACCATTTGCTGAAGAGGCTTTCTTCCATTCTATTTTTTTTAGCTCCTTTATCAAAGATTAGGTGGCTATAGGTCTGTGGGTTCACTTCTGGATTTTCAATTCTATTCCATTGGTCCTCAGGTCTCTTCTTGTGCCAGTACCAAGCTGTTTTGATTACTATGACTTTGTAATAGAGTTTGAAATTTAGTATTGACGTTCCTCCGGAACTATTCTTTCTGTTAAGGATCGTTTTTGCTATTCAGGATCTTTTATTGTTCCATATGTATTTTTGGATTGCTTCTTCTATTTCATTGAAGAATAAGGTTGGAATATTAATAGGTATCACATTGAATTTATAATCTTGGAAAGTATTGCCATTTTCATGATGTTGATCCTTCCAATCCAAGAGCATAGAAGGTTTTACTCCTTCCTAAGTTCTGTTTTTATTTCCTTTTTCTGGTTTTTAAAGTTTTCATAATAGAGGTCCTTCACTTCTTTGGTTAAGTTAATTCCTAGGTATTTTATTTTTTGTGGGGCTATTACAAAGGGAGTTGCTTTCCTGATTTCAGCCACGCTCTTCTCATTGTTGGGCATACAAAAGACCCATTGATTTTTGAGGGTTCATTTTATACCCTGCTACTTTGCCAAAGTTTTGAATCAGCTCAAGTAATTTGGGAGTGGCTTCAGTGGGATTCTTTACATACAAGATCATGTCATCTGCAAAGAAGGAGAGTTTTACTTCAGCTTTCCCTATTTGGATCCCCTTTATATTTGCATCTTGTCTTATTGCTGTAGCTAGGCATTCTAATACTAAAATGAAGAGAAGTAGAGAGAGTGGACATCCTTGTCTCATTCCTGAGTTTAGAGGAAATGGCTTTAGTTTTTCACCATTAAGTATAATGTTGGCTGTAGGATTGTCATATACTTCTCTGAAGAGCAAATAAGAATGGCCAATAGACACATGAAGAAATGCTCAACCTCTCTAGCCATAAAAGAAATGCAAGTCAAAACAACACTGAAATTCCACCTCACCCCAGTTAGGATGGCTAGAATCAAGAACTCTAGTAACAACAGATACTGGAAGGGAACCCTATTGCATTGTTGGGGGGAGTATAAACTTGTTCAACCACTTTGGAAAGTAGTATGGAGATCCCTCAAAAGACTCCACATAGAACTCCCCTATAACCTAGCAATCCCACTTGTGGGCATTTACTCAAATGATAACAAACAAGACCATACTAAAGCTACTAGCTCAACTATATTTACTGCAGCATTATTTACCATAGCTAAGAAATGGAACCAACCCAGATGCTCCTCAGTAGATGAATGGATCAAGAAAATGTGGTACACACACACACACACACACACACACACACGCACACACACACACACACACACACACACACACACACACACACACACACACACACTGGAATTCTATGCCTCCGTCAGAAAGAATGACATTGCCCCATTTGTTAGGAAATGGAAAGACTTGGAAAAAATTATATTAAGTGAAGTAAGCCAGGCCCAAAGAAACATAGGTCCTATGGTTTCCCTTATTTGCAATAACTAGTATATGTCTGGGACAAGCAGAAAAGGTCAAAAGCTATGTACATATGACCAGATAAGATGATGTTAAGTGAAATGAACCCCAAGATAGGGACACAAGTGGTTTTTTCTTTCTTGCTATTGATTCTAACTTATTTATAATGTACCTTGTGATTTTTTCGTTTCTATGTTCCTCCCCCACAGTATAACCCCTGTTTTCACTGTATTTGATGTCAGTGCCCTGCATCTTGAAGGGAGAAAAGAAAATGCTTAAATAGGGATGCAGGTTGACCCATTATAACAATGAGATGTATAAGATATTATGTTGAAAAACGAACTATATAATTTAGGCAGAAGGGGGGCAGGAGGGAGGGTAGTGTAGTTGTAGAGGTGGGAGGAAAGGGATGGTAGGGGAAAAACAAAGGAGGAGGTAACAATGCTTGATAGGAAATGTACTTATTACCTTGCTCATGTAACAGTAACCCCTCTGTACAGTATTTTTACAATAAAAAATGTATTTTAAAAAAACTGCGGAGCAGGGCGCCGGTGGCTCACGCCTGTAATCCTAGCTAATCAGGAGGCTAAGATCTGAGGATCCATGGTTCAAAGCCAGCCTGGGCAGGAAAGTCCATGAGACTATCTCCAAAAAAACCACTCGAAAACCGGAAGTGGAGCTGTGGCTCAAGTGGTAGAGTGCTCGCCTTGAGCTGAAGAGTGTAGGGACAGCGCCCAAGCCCAGAGTTTAAGCCCCATGACCGACAGAAAAAAAAAAAACTGCCAATAAACAGATACATTCATAATAACATGATGTAGTTCAATTAAATATTTTTTACTTCTAACTAAAGTTAATATATGCACTTGGTAAAAATAAATACAAACAAATATATATATACATTAAAAAGTAATATGATTCTATAGTATAACCATCTGCTAATGTGTATGTATATATTCCTATTTCTAACAATCTATGCCTATTTAAGTACCTATATAAATAAATAAACCTTTTCATTGGCATGCACAAAGCCATGTGTGGATCCCCAGGTAAATCAAAACCACAAAAGGAAGCAAGCTATGTATATAACATTCTGTGTAATGCTCTTTTAATTTGACAGTCTCTTATAAAACTGTCCCATATTGGCATATAAACACAATTACTTTGCTGTACTTTATTGTATAGATGCACCACTGTTTATTATTGGAAATGAAGGTTTGCTTAGGGTTTGCTATGATGGATAATGATATAAAACTGTTTCTTTGAATACCATACCTGTAGAAATAGGTGCATTTTTAATTTCAAAAGATATTGCTCAGGTACCCTCAGAGGTTTAGGTTTCAGAGATTCCTTCCCATATCTTTGACAGCAATATGTTGTCACAGACTTTGATCTTAGCTAGTAGGGTTATGTTTAAATTTTTCTCAATTTGCATTTTTAAGAAAGAGAAAGATAAGAATCCTCTCCAGTGTGTATTTTTAACATGAGATTTATTTATTGTTTTACAAGTGTATAGTTCTATGAGTTCTGACAATGTAACTCCATGTAATTACCACCACAATCAAGGTATTTCTATCATCTTCCAAAACACTCTGTATGCCATTATCGTCAAGCCTCTTTCTCCACCTTCACCCCTGGCAACCACTTCCACAGAGCACAATGCTTTTGAAATCTATCTATGTCATTACATGTACCAGTAGTTTAATCCTTTTATTACTGAGTAGTACTCAATGTTATGGATATGCCATAATTTGTTTATTCACCCACTAGTTGATGGACATTTGAGTTCTTTTCAACTGTAGCCGTTGTAAAGCTACCACAAATATTTTGCAGAGGTCTCTGTGGACAACATTCTCATCTCTTGGGTAAATACTGCACCGACAAGCAGGACTGGGTAAAAGTCCTTAGGACTTTTTGAGGAGTAGGTTATATAGTCAGTACTTTTAGAGAATACCCAACTATCTTTTCAAAATGTTTGGGGCAGTTTGCATTCCCACCAGTAATATATGCAAGTTCTGGCTGATCTACAACCTTGTCAACACATAATCTGATCAGTCTTTTTAACTTTCAATTATCTTAGTAGGGATTTCCTTAATGAATAGTGGTGTTCTCATGTGCTTTTTGGTCATTTGTGAATTTTCTTTAGTGATTTTTTTTCTTCCCCAAATCCTTTGTCTATTTTAAAAATTGAGGACAATAGGTACAGGCTCAAGTAGTAGAGCTCTAGTTGTGAGTGAAAAACTGAGTGGCAGTGCAAGGCCATGAGTTCCAAATGGGTTGGTTGTGTAACTGAGATGTAAGAATCTATTAAAATGTACTTTGGATATAAATAATTTATCATACATGTTTTCCAAATGTGTTCTAATCTGTAGATCATCTTTTCTTTTTAACAGTACTAGAACTTGAGCTCAGGGCCTTACCTCACTTGAGCCCTACCTCCAGGGAAAAAGTATCCCCCCTTCTTTTTATTATTGTCTATAAGTAGTTGTACAAAGGAGTTGTCATTTAACAAAGCAGTTTATAAATATAATACATCTTGACTGATGTAACCACTTTCAACATTCTCACGCATCTGTCCTCTACCCACCCCCCCTTCCATTACTCTTAATTTTATAGGGCATACATTGGATTCTTGGCTGCCTTCTTCCTCTCTGCTCTCTTCATTCCTCTCTTTACTCTCATCCCCTTGACCCCACCCCATCACTTTTGAGCACCCACTTCCTGGTGGGTACCATTGTAAAAAGAAATGGAAAATTTTATATTGAGTGAGGTCAGACCCAGAATGACAAATTTTTCCCTTATATGTGGAAACTAGATTTATCTTATAAACGTATAAGTAAATACATTGGGTGGTATGCAAATGTATAATAATGTATTAACTGAAATACAGTATATTCAAGGGAAAACTCAAATAGTGTAATTCCTTAGACAGGCAAAATAAAACACCAGAAAAAGGAAACTACCTTTTTAAGAAGAAAAATTTTTAATGAGAACAAAGTCTAACTCATCATAATTTTCTTCTATAGTTCCTGTTTTTTTATCCCACCTAAAAAAAAAAAAACTAGATGAATCACAAAGATTTTTCTCCTAGAACTCTTTACTGATAGTTCACATCTAGGAATATGATCTATTGCAAACTCATTTTTGTATACAGGGTCAAGTAAGGACTAAGTTTCATTTTTTCTCTATATGAATGTTCAACTGTACTAATGGCATTTGTTTGAAAGATCATCCTTTCCTTGGTAAGTTACCTTGACCCTTTAAGCAAAGATCAAGTGACCATGTGTGGGTCTTATTTCTAGACTCTTATATTTTCTCAACTGATTTATATGTCAGTTAATAAATACATACAGTCTTACTTTCTGCATAGAAAGGTGCAAAGTATTTTTTTTGCAAGTCCTGGGGCTTGAATTCAGAGTCTAGGCACTGTCCCTGAGCTTCTTTTTGCTCATGGGTAGCACACTACCACTTGAGCCACAGCACCACTTCTGGGGCTGTTTTTCTGTTTATGTGGTACTGAGGAATTGAACCCATGGCTTCATGCATGCTAGGCAAGTACTCTACCACTAAGCCACATTCCCAGCTTACTATTTGGTTTTTATAAAATATCTTTTGCTAAAATTTTGAACCTTTCCCATTCTTTAATTCTATTACATCTTTGATGAGGAAGTTTATATAGCAGATGTAATCCCTTCAAGGTTAGTTTTAATATTTGGCAATTTGATCACCATACGTAAGATATAGAACCAACCCAGATGCCACTCAGTAGATGAATAGGTCAAGAAAATGTGATATATATATACATATATATGAATTCTATGCCTCCATCAAAAAGAATGACACCACCCCATTTGTTAGGAAATGGAAAGACTTGGAAGAAATATTAAGTGAAGTAAGTCAGACCCAAAGAAACACAGGTCCTATGGTTTTCCTTATTTGCAATAACTAGTATATGTCTAGGATAATCTTACCAGACAAGCAGAAAAGGTCAAAAGCTACGTACATATGACCATATAAGATGATTCTAAGCAAAATGAACCCCAAGATACAAATACAAGAGGTTTTATCTTTGTTGCTGTTGTTGTTAATGTACTATGTGATTTTTTTGTATGTTCTTTCCCCATGGCATAACCCATTTTCACTGTATTTGATTCTGCCCTACATCTTGTATATACATTTTTCTGCTTTGGGGAGGGGAAGGGAAAAAACAAAATGCTTAAACAGGGATACAGGTTGACCCATTGTAACAATGAGATGTACAAGACACTATGTTGAAAACGAACTTTACAATTTCAGGGCTGGGAGAGGGAAGGGAGGGGCTGGGGAAGTGGGTAGGGAAGGGAAAGTAGGGGAGAAACAAAGGAGGGGGTAACAATGCTCGATAGGAAATAGACTCATTACCTTACTCATGCAACTGTAACCTATTTGTACAGTATCTTTACAATAAAAAAATATATATTTAAAATTTTGGCAATTTGAAAAGAACATTTGTTTATTCTAATTATTTTCTAATCATAAATTCAGACATCTTAAAAGCCCTATTTACTTCCCTCCCTTATTTAGTGCCCAACCCAAAGTATCCCCAGACACTCTGTTTTGAGATCTGAAAGTTCTCCCAAATCCCTGTTTTAGGAAAGCTTGGGTATAATTTCCCAAGAGTCTACAATTGGAGTAGGGTATGTGGAGCTTCCATTTGTGGTCCTTCCTCCTTGGGAACATAGGATTCGAGTTAGTAGCTCCCTTCCTGCCTCCTGAATAATCAACCCTTCATCCAAATAGTCAATTCCCTCCTAATCATGTTATTATTTGTTCATTCCCTTTGCTGGTGAGTAAAACTGGAGGTTTTTCTCTTTCCTCTCCTAGTCTCACATGCCTATTTCAAAATCTGGGAATTATTTTCACTCATTATTATGCAAGCCTTTAGGTATTAGACACCATTATAAAGAAGAGGGTGAAATGAATTGGAATGTACTATAAACATGTGTGGAAATATGAACTCTCCCTCTGTATAACTAATGTAAGCTAATAAAAGTATATCACTTCTGAATCTCTTCAGAAAGAAGTTCTTGGTTGCTTTTATTTATGGTACTCTGTGAAAAGATGTGGGAAATGAGGGGCACAGACAAAAGGAATGTAGACATTCAGGGTCCCAGAGATATGGGTGAGGCATGTGACACATGGTAATTTAAAGCACTACTTGGTTTTATAATACCTTTCTGGTGTTCTCCATAATGCTAACTCCAGTTTCGATATTATAAAAATAAAGGGAAATTTTTACAACATAATGTAAGAAAAACAACCATGATAAATTTGCATTTTTTCACCATCACAGTGAAACATGATACAAAATAAAGGATAGAAAGTTTTCAACGGAATAAAAAATAAGGTTCTCAGTCAACACTTTCCTGTCAGCAGAAAGATATCCACTATGTACAGATCAAGTAAAGGGCTAGGGAAAACGCATTTGAGGAACAACATAATAAAAGATAGTCTTCTGCCCAACTTCAAGCACAGCCCAAGCTACCCTCAGCGGGACACAGCATACCCATGGGGGAAAACTACTTTCTTTGGTAGCCAGAACACTACAGAGATTAGAACCTAGGCAGTGAAATCAGACTAGGGAACAGAAGTGAAGGAGTACCTTGTTAATTCATGGCAAGTGAACTCTGGGGAAAGTCCTAGAATTCTGAGAGAGGTAGAGAAGGACCACAGCTTTGAGCTAATAGAAATAAACCCCATTTTCCCCAGGGCTAAAACCCAATGCCAGCACCACTAAATGAAAGATTTGTGAATATCTAAGAGTTGGCTGGGCTCATGTACAAAAACATCTTCAATTTCATATAAGAGGATGATTCTAAATAGAAAGTAGCTGCAGAAAAAAAAAGCATTTATCCAGAGCAAATTTAACAACAAACATCTATCAACTTCTGAGTCCAGGTTTAATTACATGGAAGATTTTTTTTAAAAAATCTATGTATTTGGCTAAAATACACAGACCAAAGCATCTTGTAAAGTAATTCAGATAGCACCTGCTATATAAATAAAATTTATGAAAATATGGGGACTATGGAGCAAGCCATCAAAGTAAAATAATAAACAAACTGAAAGAATAAGATGAAAGGTAAAAGTAAGCTAGTAAAGTCAATAAAAATTCAATTATAAAATAAGGAGTAGCGATAATATAAAACAAATCAAACCAACAGAAATTTCAATGAGAACATTTGTTAGAATGCAAAGAATCAGGGGGTTTAGAGAGGTGTAGAGAGCCAGCCAATGGGCAAAGTGTCAGGTACCAAGTTTGAATCCTGGTCTTGAAACAACAACAACAACAAAAAAACAGAATGAAAAAAAATCAGGAAAAAAAAACATTAAAATGGTGAAATATGAGGATCATATGCTTCTTAAAATTCTGAGACTTGCAAAATAACAAGCAGAAAAGAACTTGTTCTTTAGAAAAATGGATCCCTTAAATAATAAAGATTGATTATATGGTGATATTTAAAAGTAATGGAAATGGAAAAGATTTTCCATTACATAGTTACTGATCAATTATAAATATGCTTGAGGCAAAGGGGGTTTCCACTTTGTATTAATATATTACAGTTAGATTTTAAGGGAAACAAAGATGTTTGGAAACTCTGGAATGGGGTCTTTAAAAATGTAATTCATCACAGAGAAGAAAAATGAGATGCTGAATTTCATAAAAGTTTACCCTCTCCCATGGAGACATTCATCAAAGTGCACTTTAGATTGGTAAAGAATTGCAATTAGCCAACATATACAAGAAGAGGAGAAAGATTTTAGAAGGTTATATAGAACCTCTACACAGTTCCTAAGAACATCAGACTGCAGAAGAACTTCAGTTAACATGGGAAATTAAGACACTGTCTAGTGTTCTGTGCATGCCTGTTTAAAACCCGCAGCATATCTAGACACCAGTGGCTCACCTGTAAAACTAGCTACTCAAAAGGCTGACTGGTTAAAGACAGCATGTGCAGAAAAGTATGTGAAATTCCATCTCCAAAATAACCAGCATAAAGTGGGGAGGGAAGCATGCCTCAAGAGGCAGAGTGTCAGCAAAGCAATCAAGCTAAGAAAGCTCCAGCTCCCGAGTTCAAATACCAGTATTGTCAAAAAATAAAATAAAAAGGCTATAATATAGACATAGTGTGAGTCCAAACTTGCAAACATATGAATCTAGTACTTTATTATTTTAAAATACATGCTATAAAACATCATATTAAGAAGATGATTATATAATGAAGCATTCTGATATAAAAACTCAATAAAGAGACAGGCTTCATTGTCTCACACCTATAATCCTAGCTACTCAGAAGGCAGAGATCTGAGAACCAAAGTTCCAAGCCAGCCTGGGCAGATAAATCCATAAGACTCTAATCTCTAATTAATCAGTAAAATTTCAGAACAAGAGATATAGCTCAAATGGGAGAGCACTGACCATGAGCAAAGAGAGAGAGAGAAAGGCTTCTAGTACAAGACATAGTACTGGCACACAAAAAAAACAAAAGTCAGTAAAAGTTGTCTGTGGTCTGCAATCTCTTGTTTTCTTCTTTATGCTTTTCCTATTTCATTAAATTTTCTACAATGACTCATAACTTTAAATCTTAAAGCAATAGTTATTTAAAATATATATAGAAAGGAAAGACATTCACTGTTGAGCAGGCCTACGGCTGATTTAAATATATATATATATATATATATTAAAAGATTTATTTTATTTAATATTCAAAGGGGGGAACCAGAGGAGATATAGAGATTTTTTTTTATTTGGAGGAATTTTCAAGTCCTCCTGAGTCCTTTTTTGTTATCCAAAGAATAATGATGTCTGTTGCTAGGAGGAAGAGACAGAGAAGCACTTGATGTCCGCCAGCATGAAGTGCGGAACTGTGCTGCATTTGCTATGAGCAGCTCTAGCAAGCTTTCTTAAGGAGTCCTAATCAGTAAAACAAAAACATTCTCAAAACACTGGCTCTCATCTTGCTCTTCTAACCCATACTCCCCCAGTGTATTGGAGTAAAAAAAAAAAATAAACTTGTGAGCAAAGTTAGTCTCTGGTTTTAATTCTAAGCCATACTTTCAATAATCACAACATACTGTTCTACTTTTGAGAGCCTCAGAACAAATAAACCAAACCTTACACAGTGCCTAGCATGAAACATAGCAAAGGAAGAGTGGGTGAGAAGTTCTAGTCAAGTCCAGCCATTTCAGGGAAAGGAACACAGGAGCCCACTTTATTTCACACTCTTGCCTAGTATAGCCAAGCCAGGTATCAGTAACATTAATGAAGATGAAAGCATATTCCCAGAAGAGGAGACAGAGCTGGGTGTTGGGCCCTGACCTACCAGGTGGCTCTGTTCTGTGATTGTGAGATTCAGACTTAACAGGAGAATCAATCTACCAGTCTCAACTTCAGCCAACCAGATCTTGCACTCTGTTTATCTCAGCTCCGGATTGGTTTGGATTCCAGTGGATCTGAACTGTTCTGGAAGAAGCAGCTGGCCTTGTGACTTTCAGACACTAGTTACTACTTTTTCAGAACATTCCTCAGATGTTCATCATTATATTTATATCCCTAGGAAAACTGAGGAAAAGAGCAAGATAAATATCTTGTTTAAGGGCCACTAAGTGGAGTGATAAAAACTGGCTCTTCTGAAAAACCATTCTTTTGCTCAGACAACTGAGCCAAGGTGATTCTTTTTTAGATTAGCAAAGTAGTCTAAAATGTCATATTTCTTTTCAGCAGTGTCATCTTACATAATCATCTGTCTTTGAAATCTCGCTGGCCTTTCTGCTCCCCCACATCCAGTTGGTTAAAAAATCTTGCTGATTCTCTCTCTACAATGATTTTGAGCTTGTCCTTTTTATGACCTCCAACCAGCTGCTTGGTTCAGCCTTCAAGGAAGTATACTCCGACGCATCTATTGTAACTGTCTTTTTCATGCATTTCCATGATCAAATACATGTTCCACATTGTTGCCAGATCATTGTCCTAAATCAAGAATCTGATCCTTTTCCTCCTGTGTTAGACATGCTTCTCTCACCCACCAGAAGCCATTATTCTAGGAAAGTATTCCTCTATTATTCTATCAATAATCTCCCTGAGTCCACTGGGTTTCATGAACTGACCCTGTTCCTGCACCGCCCTTTCCCCCACCTCCTATATCCCCAGAGATGGGCTCAGGCTCCAGGCCATCTGGACCCATCTGCTGTACACCACGTGGCTGGCCCCAAATTGAGAAATGACTCACGTGAATGGCCCCATACTAGACAATCAAAGTCTTTTCTGTGGCCCTTTGCCAAAAGTGTCCCCAAAGATACTCTCTTTTGAGTGATGCAAGCTTCCAAGGCTGCTGTGGCTAGACCTATCTGGGACACTCCCATAGAAAGTAAAGCCAAGAGAGAAGACCAAGACCAAAACCAAGACCAAGACCAAGACCAAGAGATGACACAGATAATGAGAAGCTAGAATAGAGAAGGGGGAAGGCTTCAACTGAAGGAAAGATGCCCTGGAGACCACAGTCACCACCATGCTTCTGTCAACGTGGATTTATCACCTATAGGAGCAAACAAACACTCCCCCTTTCCTGTAAACTATACTAAATTGTTTGCTTGACAATTTTATGTGCAAGAATCATAGTATATGTCACTCCACTACCTAGAACTTTTAGTAGCTTCTCATTCCCTTCAGAAAAACAAAACAAACATACAATCAAAACTCTTCAGCACAGTATTCAAATTCTTCAATGAAAGAGACCACCTTATCACTTCAGCTTTAACTCTCTTGTCCCAGACTCATCTTTTTTTTTTAATTGTGAAAATACCGTATAGAGGGGTTACAATTACATGGGCAAGATAATAAGTACATTTCTTATCAAGCATTGTTGCCTCCTTTTTTCAGACTCATCTTTTGTTAATGGTACTGGGATTTGAACTTAGGATCTTCAACTTGCGAGTGGACACTCTACCACTAAGCCATATCTCCAACCTTTATTTTTTTTACACTGATTATTTTGAAAGAGGGTCTCATTTTGTTCCCTAGATGTGCCTGAACTTTAATCTCCATATTTTAGGCTTCCCATTGTAGCTGGGATGATAGGTAGATACCACCACACCTAACGTCTTCCAGAGTTGGAATCTGATGAATGTTTCTGTACAAGCTGGCTAGAACTAGAATCCTCTTGTCTCAGCCTTCCACATAATCACAATGACAGGCATGGGCCACTGCCCCTAGTTGAAAGGGAGTGTTTTTAATTATTTTTGCCTGGGCACCATGTTCCTTCCAACTTAGCCTCCCAAATAGCTAGGAATACAGTCTTGAGCCACTGTGCCCAATGGCCAGCTTTTATTTCTTTTCTCTCTTCTTCCTTTATCTTGCTTTTCTTTTTTTTTTTTGTGGCACTGGGGTTTAAAATCAAAATTCACACAAAATTAGGGAAGTGCTCCATTGCTTCTAACCCTCAAGTAATTCTGTAAATATTAAAATCATCATCATCATCATCATAGTATCTTTGTCCTGATTTCTTTCTCCATGCTATTACCCATATTTCCTCATTCTGAATTTTCTTTTACTCTTTCCTTCAGTACTCAGTCTTCCAGGTCCAATGCATACTAAATGCTAATATATTTTTACATTTACAGTTCAGAACATGTATATCTCACCCTACTAATCACCTACTCTTTCTAAGGCTTAACTGGTAGCATCTGGTCATCTGTTCCAGAGATCAGACACTCCAAAAATGTTTGCAACTCTGAACAAACATGAAAAGGTTAATACCTAACAGCTTCTTCAGTCTTCTTTACATGAAAAATTTTCAAAAAGTAGCCTTAGTGCTATATGACTCAGCAATTGTACTCTTGGGCATTTGTCCCAGAAGAACAAATGTATATCAACAGAGAAACCTGTATACAAATATTTATAGCAGCTTTACTCATAATAGCCTCAAACTGGAAATAACACAGATGTCCTTTAGTAACTGAATGACCAAACAAACTGTGGTATGTCCATATAATAGAATACCACTTAGAAGTTTTTTAAAAAAGACACACTATTATTACATGCAACAACCTGAACAAAATTTTATGAATTATATTGAATAAAAAATCCTCAAATGTTACATATTGTATGACTATACTTATATAAATCTTAAAATGACAAAATTAGAGAAAAAGAGAACAGGAAACAGGTTGCTTTGGGTTACAGATGAGATATGAAGAGAGGAGTAAGACAAATGATTATAGCCAATAAAGGCAACAGAAGGGATCCTTACAGTGATAGAAATGTTCTGTATCCTGATTGGATCAATGTCAGTATCTTGGTTGTGATATTGAAATACAGTTCACAAAATGTTATAGGAGGAAACTACGTAAAAGGTACAAAAGATCCATCTGTATAATTTCCTATATTTCCTTCTGTGGGTCTATAATTACCTCAAAGTAGAATGCTTAATTAAAATAGAAAGTAGCTATATCCCAAATCTGAGCTAAAAAGCTGATTCTAAGTGCTGATGATCTCACAGCTAATCACAGTTCTAAACACCAAATCTCACTGTGACTCCTAAAACTATAAGGTTTTACCTATGAGGGGTGAGTAGCAATCTTAAAGCAGGCAGCAAATAGAGCCACTCTGGTCCCCATAAGAAAGGAGACAGGAAAAACATTTCCAAAACCAGGATGGTACAAGGAATAACAATTACTAACAATACAACTGTCCTTTCCCAGGTCACCAAGCTGGAACCCCAGGTGATGGTCCATCTTTGCAAGTGCATGGCTGGGGCTCCAGGGAAATAAATAACAGCCACTGATCTGTGAAATCTGATCTGTTTGCCATTTAGATCCATGTGACTCATAGAAGCTGGCTGCCCCTTCTAAAAATACAGAAAATCTGCAACCTAAGCAACTTGGGTTCATGGGCTCATGGATTTTTTTTTTTTAATTCAAGTACTACACATTTAGAGATAATGGTTATATTTATAACAGCAAGGCAAAGGAAATCCTGCTGCTCAAGTGATGGGAACTAGGTTAAAATCTAGAAGCAAAAAGGATCCAAAGGTTTATCTGGATGTATACATTTTATATGGGTTATATGACACCCTCAGGAACAGGAACATGAGCTCTGAAGTCCTTGTGGGCTAGAAGGATGTCATTCCTTGGGCATTGGGTGTGTCCTACTAAATACCTGCCCCAAAAGAGAACAGAGGGAGTCATGAGCTATTAAAGGCAGGCAGGGTGTGGTGGGCACATGAGTGACTAGACACCACTTGGACTGGCAGTAGTTGAATCTGAGAGGACACAGTATGCTTAATCTGGAACTTCTTATCTTGTACAGTCACACTAAGAATCTTTCCCAGCAATGTCCTCATCCCCAATTGGTGAATGAGGCAGTAGATTTCTGGGTATCAGCTCTTGGATACCGATTCCTTCCCCAGAAGCTGAGCCCTATGTGAGCTTTCAGAGTGGGCTTCCCTAGAGACCCACCTGCCAGAACCACTTACTGCACTTACTCACCCATCAGGACACTCAGCAACTTCTGCACTCTGGAGTTGACCCCCACGATTCGGTAGAGTCCTTGTTCATTGATCCCTGAGAAGAGAAGCAGTGACGATTTAATTAGAAGTGTGTCAGAACACAAGTCAGGCCAACAAGGCCAAATGCTTTTTTTTTCTGTTTTTCAATTTTCATTTTCTCAGTTCCTTTAAAAGCTGCTGTAATTAAAGTCCCCTGTCACTCAGCTTAGCTCTTAGCAAAGGAGTGGGATGTGGTACAGCTGTCTAGGATTTCACGGATGTGCTGCACACTGCAGCCCTCTGCAGCCCTCATGTTAGTTCAGTTATCAGAGGGGAAAGACACCTTCCTCTTCACTTGCCAAGCTGAGAGACTCAAGAATTTTTAAAGATGCAAAATATATATCCTTTTATAAATGTTGCATTTAGACCCTCCTACCTTTTTTGTGCTGTTCTTGGAGTTTGAAGTCAGGACCTGCACACTGTCCTTGAGCTTCTTTTGTTCAAGGCTAGTGCTTTTACCATTTCAGCCACAGCTCCATTTCCAACTTTTGGATGGTTAATTGGAGCTGACTTTCCTGCCTGGACTGGCTTTGAAATTCAATGCTCAGATATCAGCCTCCTGAGTAGTTAGAATTACAAGTATGAGATACCAGCACTCAGCTTTTAGCCCATTTTTTAAAGCCCTAAAATCACATGATTAAAAAATTCATGTAAAGGACAAAACCCTGATAACTTATTTTTATATGATGAAAATATTAATGTATGGCATTTAATATGTTAATGAATGCTAGCCCAAATTGACAATTTAAAAAATCCATGCATTTGCATTATAAATATTATTTATAAAGGAAAAAGGAAACCACCTTCATGAGTCCAAGGTATTATAGAACTAGACTTGACATTCCAACATCTGACCAAAGAAGCCAAAGCTAACCCACTTCATTATTCTGCTCATTTACAGATATAGTTCAAATCAATACCACACCATTTACAAAGGGAGCAATGGGGACGTAGTCACTTGAAATAGCTTTCTTCTGTATGGTGTCAACCCATCATATCTGACACTTCTCAAATAAGTAGTCTCCTGCTAGCTCTCTGATTCTCCTGCTGTCCATTTTTTGACCAAAATAAACTTCTTAAGTTCATATTACCTCTTCTCTTCAAGCCTAACAGTGGAAAACAATGTATGTATACCACAGTGAAAATTCATTATGGACCCTACAGGGGCCACATGATTGAACACAGCCCATTCTGACAACATTATCAACCAACCAACACTCAGGCTAATGTATCAGCTCATGTCCCACCTCACAACCTTTTCTCTAATTGTTCCTTCAGAAACCAGGCTCACTCTTTCACCAGATTTTTACATCATTCAAGTGTCAGCTTCAGTGCATCTTCTTTAATCTAATGCAGCCTACAGTCAACACAATAAACCACTAGAAAATCTGAATTGGCGCTGTGGCTCAAGCGGTAGAGCGCTTGCCTTGAGGGGAAGAGCTGAGGGACAGAGCCCAACCCCACAGCCCAAGCCCCAGGACCAACAATAAATAAATAAATAAATAGAATCATCCTGTGTGTGTGTGCGTGTGTGTGTATACATATATGTGTGTGTTACTAAGCCATACTTAAAGCCCTTTTGTGCTCTGATTAGTTTTTGAGATGGGGCTCTTACTTTTGGCTTCCCACTATAACTAGGAGGATAGGTCTGTACTACCATGCCCAACTTTTTGTGTTGAGATAAAGTCCCAAAGTCTTTTTTGTTCAGACTGACCTTGAGGCTCCATCTTCCTGATCTCATCCTCTCAATTAGCTAGAATGACAGGCAAGTGTCACTGTATCTAGCTAATTGATGAGATGAAATACCAACAGCTTTTTGCCTAGTTATCCTTGAATGGTGATCAGTCCCACCCATCTCTGCCTCCACAGCAATTAAGATTACAGGCATTCATCTAATCTTCGATAAGGGAGCTAAAACAATAGAATGGAAGAAAGACAGCCTCTTCAGTAAATGGTGCTGGCAAAATTGGTTAACTACATGTAGAAAACTAAAGCTAGATCCTTATATATCACCCTGCACCAGAATCAACTCCAAATGGATCAAAGACCTTGAAGTCAAAGCAGACACTCTGAAAACATTACAGGATGGAATAGGAGAAACCCTAGGTCTCCTTGGCACAGGCCGAAATTTTTTGAATAGAGACCCGGAAACACAACAAATTAAAGAAAGGTTGGACAAATGGGATTGCATAAAGTTGCAGAGCTTCTGCAGGGCAAATGACATAGCTAGCAAGATCAATAGAAAGCCCACAGATTGGGAGAAGATCTTTACTAGCCATACAACGGACAAGGGTCTCATATCTAAAATATACTTGGAACTCAAAAAATTAAACCCCCCAACCACAAATCCCCAAAGAAACAACTGCCCAATAAATAAGTGGGCGAAAGACTTAAAGAGAAACTTCTCTGAAGAAGAAAGAAGGATGGCCAATAGACACATGAAGAAATGTTCAACATCCCTAGCCATAAAAGAAATGCAAATCAAAACAACATTGAGATATCACCTCACCCCAGAAAGAACGGCAAAAATCAAGAACTCTAATAACAACAGATGCTGGAGGGGATGTGGACAGAAAGGAACCTTACTTCATTGTTGGTGGGAATGTAAACTTGTCCAACCACTTTGGAAAGCAGTATGGAGGTTCCTCAAAAGACTTCACATAGAACTCCCCTATGACCCAGCAATCCCACTTTTGGGCATTTACCCAAATGCTTACAAACAAGACCACACTAAAGCTACCACCACAACTATGTTTATTGCAGCATTATTTACCATAGCTAAGATATGGAACCAACCCAGATGCCCCTCAGTAGATGAATGGATCAAGAAAATGTGGTATATATACACAATGGAATTCTATGCCTCCATCAGAAAGAATGACATTGCCCCATTTGTTAGGAAATGGAAAAACTTGGAAAAAATTATATTAAGTGAAGTAAGCCAGGCCCAAAGAAACATAGGTCCCATGGTTTCCCTTATTTGCAATATCTAGTATATGTACGAGTCAAGCGGAAAAGGTCAGATAATGTGATGTCAGGAAAATGAACCCTTAGCTATGTATTTTAATGTTTTTTCTTTCATACATGTGTTTCTAACGCATTTATAAGATTATCTCTTTGTTGCTTTGTATGTCCCTCCCCCACAGTATAACCCCTGCTTTCACTATATTTGATGTCAGTATAACTTGTGGAGGAGATGGGGAAAAACCAGTTGTTTAAGGATACAGGTGGATCTGATGCAACAATGAGAAGTACAAGTTGTCATGTCCAAAACGAGCTTTACAAAGTTGGTGCGGGGGGAGGGGGGAAGGAGAAGGATAGGGATGGGGGGAGGGGGGAGGCTGGGAAGGGATGGGAAGGGTAAACAAAGGAGGAGGCTGCAATGCTTGGTAAGAAATGTACGTATTATCCTGCCCATGCAATTGTAACCCCTCTGTACAGTATGTTCACAAATAAAATAAAATTAAATTAAAAAAAAAAAGATTACAGGCATAGGTAGCACTAAAATTGTCTTTTAATTTGGTTCCTTGTTTGTCCATTTTTCTTCACAATAGAAACAAAAACTCCAAGTATAGCATTCTATTTGGTCACTATTATGCACCCAGGCCTTAGGTCAGTATAGGATATAAAATAATGAACAGACAGCCACTATAACCTGCACAGGGAAGCCAACATGTATTTGCTGGGGGAAAAAAAAATCAGTTCTCATGTTTTAGTGTCTTCCACAAGGCCTATACAAAACTGAAACAAGGAGGAAAACCAAAGACTGATAGAATTTTAGGGCTGAAGCCACTTTAGATCATGCCTCTCGTTCTAGATGGATCCTAGCCCGGAACACTGAGGACCAGTCCCATATTCCTCAGTCACAGAGAATTTGTTAAGTGTGTCAACTTGAAAAGTCTGAATTAACTCTCTTTCTCTTACCCCTGAGCTTTCCTAACACTTTACACAATCCTGGCTCCCAGTGGACAATTACCAATGAATCCTAGATCATTTGGATTATTGTTCATCCCTGCTCCCCACAGATATGTGTATACACAAATGCCTGGTAAGAGGGAAATGCCCACTTCCTGAATGCTATTTCACTCATAGTGTCCTCCTTTCTTATTTGGGTCAAATGAAAATCTTCTACGGGCGGGGGAGAGAAAGCTCATCAATACAGTGCATGCCCAAAGACCAGTGTCAGATGCTCAGGACCACTAACTAACATCAAATCAAATCAAAGGGAAGGACTGAGAGTTAAGAGACTAGCCCTGGCCAAGTTAGGGAGGACCTAACTCAGAAACAGAATACTAACAAAAAAAGCTGGAGATGTGACTCAAGACAGATCATTTGCCTAGCATGCAAAAGCAAAATAGAAAAAGAGACAGGAACACTTTGGATCTGTAATAGATTCTGAAAAGAGTTAAAAATGATCAGATCTCCCTCTTGGTTTTAATTGTTAGAAACTCAGAGATAGTGGCCCACCTTAGGCAAAGTGTTGGTGCGAGTGGTGTACATTCACTATTGGCTCCATCTTTTTGCCTCTACTTTGTTAACCCTGTGTTCCTTATTTCACACTCAATTCTTTTCAAATGAAAAGCAAATTTAGACTCCTGTTGAAAAAATGCCTTATTATATATAAACACCCAAAAATTAAAAACTAGAGTAAAGCAAATAGGTAAATCAAAGGAAGGTAGAAAAAAATGACACACTGGCACCTGTACAACAGGTATCTTCTCCTGCAACCACCAGAATGGGCTCAATTGGACAGGTTTCTGTAACTTCACCTTCCTCTTAAGGTATATAATTAAGAAAATAGTTAAACATGGTGGTACATACATAGTCCCAGCACTGGGGAGGAGGAAGAGGAGGCAGGAAGATCAGGAGTTAAGGCCAGCTTGTGCTACATAAAGAAACCCTGTCTCAGAGAGAAAAAGAGAAAAGTAGGGAAAATGAGACAGAGAAAGATGGCAAGAGAAAGGGAGGTAGGAATGAATAGATGGATGGAAGGGAAAAGAACAAAAAGGAGGGATAGAAAGGGAGGGAAACAATGGAAGAAATATATTTATAGTAGTGACTCATAATTTGTGCAGTATGTTTCATTATTGTAATGCTGGGGCTTGAATTCATATTGTTGGGCTTGCTAGGTAGGAGCTCTATGTCTTTGGGCTAAACCTCCAGTCCCTTTAGTTTTTTTAAGTTTTTTCAAATAGGGTCTTACTTTTACCCTTTAGCTGTCTAGGACCTCAATCCTCCTATTTAAGCATACTACACACCTGGGAATATTATTTTCCTTGCAAACTGTTTTCTTTGGCTGGTCTTGAACTTCAAGGCTTGAGTCCCAGATACTTGGACTGATTAAAGTAGTTTTTTACTGCATAACTGAACCATTGTTGACTTAATCAAATTTTGTAATATTTGGCCAGGTCTTGATTATGCATGTGAACAATACTGCTGTATAAATACCTTAATGTTTAATCTTTATGATCAATTCCTATCTACTTCCACATTGTAGTCCCTGGACATACTTTATATATCTTTGCAACCTATCATGACACTTTGCTAAACACTTAAAATTGTTTCTAAAAAATAAATTAAAAAATAAAAATAAATGCAATTAAAAATTTTTTTGGAAAGAAAATTGATTAGACACATAGGCATAAGAGGCTCAAGAGGTTGTACCCTTTTCCCCCTCCATTTAGTCAAAGTTTTGTGGCCTTTATAAAGAAGTTTATATTTCACAACTGGTAAGGTTATGACCCTGTTTTAAAATAGAAGGCTTTCTTTTCAATAGATAAAAAGGGCTGGTTGTTGGAGAGGCTGTGGAATAAACAAGATTTTCATCTCTGACAATGGTTCAAATAAAATCCAGTGAAAAGATGGTTAATAGTTTTTTCTCAGAGTACAACAGACCAGAGCCCTCAAAGCTCCAACCTGACAAAAGTGAGGATTCTCCTTTGTGGCAGTCTCTGAGAAGAGAATAGACACTATGGGCTGAACCAGCCTCTCTAATCTCAACGTCTGTTCCAGTGGATCCAGGAAAGGTCAGTACTCAACAGGGGCCATACCCTTTCTCTGGACCCAGAATCCTAACCAACTCCCCAGAACAGCAGTTTTTAACCCCAATTCCACAACTCTGTTCACTGACTGAAAAGAATCCAGAGGTTTATGACTTAGACAGGAAAGTAATTATACATTGTTATTTCCACTGACATATAACTGACATCACACATATTTCCTTCCATTATGAATGTAGGCAGAAAACCACAGTGGCATTAACAGTGGCCTGCACTGTGGTCCAAAAATCATAGCTATTTTCCTAACATATTACAGTTACTCCAGACATCTAGAAATATCACCACTTCTAGGTTTCACCACTATCAGACTCATCTTAGGAAAAAGAGAACTTGTTCACCAACAAACATAGCTACTACGATATCATAACTATGCCTTGAAGTATTTTAATAAATAAATTTCAATTTCTGGTTTCTATAAACCTATGTATTTTACACTTACGTATTTAGAACACTCCTCTTATTAGCCAAAGAGATAGATAACATGAAGCAGATAGACAATTCCTGCTTCAGCTCAATGTGATTTTGGAAACATATGAACTATGGTATTGGGGAATTAATAAGTCATTGAAAATTGGATAACAGCAGGTAGCAGGTCTGACGTCTCTCCAGATGCTTGACCTGCCAGAAGAAGAATGTCATCTGTTAAACTACTTTACCTCTGGTTTCCACAGCATGGATGCATTTCCTGATGATGCTGAAGCCAATGCTATCCAACTGTGCAGCTGAAAGAGCAAAAGAAAGGCAGTCAAGTCCTGGTTGTGCAAATCAACTTCAGGGTAAGTAAGCTGTGACCAATCCAATGACAATTATCGCATGATATGGTCATGTGTCCTTTAATTTTTTCCATGGAGAAATAAAAAATAATGAAAATAGAGTTTAAAAATGAGCTGGCATCAATTAAGAACTATCATATGCTAGTAAGGTCTAAGCACTTTGCCTGAGAGTTCTCACAGTAACTTCAAGTTAAAGTAACCAGCAACTGAATCCACCATTTATAACTGAAGAAATGGGAGCACAGTGAAGGAATCTTAGGATGGAAGTGTAGGACTGCCTATGGTCACCTTCAAACAACAAAAATGTTGGGCATGTGCTATATACTAAGATTATCTCTTTTAATTCTAACTGGTCATGCAAGATAATGATGTCTATCATCAGTTTCATATTACAGATGAAGAATCAGAAGTTTGTAAATACTAAACTTCTCCAGTGTTGCAAAGTTAATATATGGAGGCTTGTCCAGAGTCCATAACAAATACGGCCTTATATATGACCCTAAGTTAATGTATAATCCTGTTCAGGTAACTAGAAAAAAAGGAAAATGAAGAGGGAAAGGGGGAAGAAAATAACCCAGAGGAAAATTAAAACAGTCAAGGACAAAGAAGCTGCTATAGTTAGAAATGCTCAGGTAGTCCAGCCAACCTTCCCTGTTGCAAATCAGCAGGTGGTGAGAGGCTTCTCAACTTGCTTCACAACCTACTAGTGTCACTCAGAAAATATATACCCCACAGCAACAACCTCTCCCACAATGAAAAGCCAAGTTTCTAATCTGGCAACTAGGAGCATGGAAATCTACCAGCCCTTCCCACAATGCTTTGGTTCCCAGGATAAATGTGTATGGTCATCTGTAAAAATGGGCTCCTCCTTGATCTCCTCAAGACATTGGGACAAGACCTTCTATAGATCCATGATGGGAGTGAAGGAAGGTGTGGTTGAGAGTGTGAAGATAGGTTAATTCCAAATGATCTGTGATCATTCAGGGAAAAAACCAGTTTTCATTATATGAGAACTGAGCAATATCTGAACTTATCTTGGCTCATCCAAATGAAATCTTTCTCAAATCCTTGGTGTAATCAGATCTAAAATCTGAAAAATCACTGAAAATAGCCAAAATCAAAGTAAAAAGAGAAAAATTCTCCAAAATTTCTTACCAAAGTGTATGTAAGTATAGAACCAGAAGAAAAACAAGAAAATAACAACTATCAACCCCAGAAAATTACGTGCCACACAGATCATTCTTCTTATTCCTTAAGACAGCTAAGAAGCTGACTGTTAGTTTTCTTGATAATGGCCATTCTAACTGGGCTGAGGTAACATCTCAGTGTTGTTTTGGTTTACATTTCTTTTATGGCCAGAAATGTTGAACATTTCTTCATGTGTCTATTGTCCATTCTTCCTTCTTCTAAAGAAATCTCTTTAACCCATTTGTTAATTGAGTGATTGTTTCTTTGAGGGTTTATTGCGGGGGGGGGTGGTAACTTTTTGAGCTTTAGGTACATTTTAGATATAAGGCCCTTATCAGATACATAGCTGGTAAAAAAAAAAAAAAATCTCCCATTCCATGGGCTTTCTATTTATCTTGTTAGCTATGTCCTTTCACATGCAGACACTGTTCACTTTTATGGAATACTATTTATCCAGTCTGTCTTTGATTTGTTGTAATTCTGCATTTTTACTTAGGAAGTTTCAACCCATGCCTAGGAGCCATAGTGTTTCCCCTACCCCTTCTTGTAATGTTTTTATGGTATCTGGGCTTACATTGAGGTCTTTGATCCATTTAGAATTAATTCTGGTACATATGTGCAATTGATCCTATAAAATAATGTTTATCTACATGAATTCAGGAAATGAAAACAAGAGGCTACTTTTTTCTTTTTGGTCAGTCGTGGGGCTTGAACTCTGGGCTTGGGCGCTATCCCTCAGCTCTTCAGCTCAAGGTGAGCACTCTACCACTTGAGCCACAGCGCCACTTCTGGTTTTCTAGTTGTTTATTGGAGATAAAAGTCTCACAGACTTTCCTTGCCCAGGCTGGCTTTGAACCGTGATCCTCAGATCTCAGCCTCCTGAATAGCTAGGATTACAGGCATGAGCCACCAGCGCCCTGCTAAGACGCTTTTTTCTTAGTTGCTGTTTGTGTTTTCTTTTCCTTTTGTCTTATTTGTTCATTTATCTATCTTTGGGAGGATTAATGGGAGGAGGCACAGAAATGATGGGACAAAGGGAGAACAAATGCACCAGTGGCACTGGAAAGATACTATGTTGGAAATGAACTACAGAGCTTGTGGGTAGGGACAGGAGGACAAAACTGGGAGAGAACAAGGGAAGCAGTGACACTGTTTAAAAAGATATATACTCTTAGTCGGGTGCTGGCAGCTGCATTAGCTAGCTATTCAGAAGACTGAGGTCTTAGATGGCAGTTCAACAACAGCCTGGGCAAGAAAGTTCATGAGACTCTTATCTCCATTAACCCCCAGAAAACTGGAAGTGGTGCTGTGGCTCAAAGTGGTAGAGTACTAGCCTTGAGGGAAAAAGCTCAGGGACAGTGCCTACGTCCAGAGTTCAAAGCCCCATAACCAATCAAAAAAAAAAAAAAAGAAGAAGAAGAAGGAAGAAAGAAAGAAAGAAAGAAAGAAAGAAAGAAAGAAAGAAAGAAAGAAAGAAAGAAAGAAAGAAAGAAAGAAAGAAAACAAAAGATTTTTAAAAATCCTCATTTCAATATCTTGGAGTTCATTTCAATTAGCAATATTTTATATGGTCATATGTACATAGCTATTGAGCTGATCTTCTGCTAGGACTATCCTAGACATATACTAATTATTACAAATGAGAGAAACCATGAAGCTAGGTTTCTAGAGGGTTAGTTTTTTTTCTACCCAAATATTTGTCTTTTATTTCTTCTTTTATTATTATTGTCAAGGTGATATACAGAGTGGTTACAGCTACATAAGACAGTAAGTATATTTCTTGTCAAACTTGTTACCCCTTCCCTCATTCCTCTTCTACTTTCTTTCCCACCACCCTCCACCACCACCTCACCCTGCAAGTTGACAAATCACTTCCAATACATTGTCTTGTGTATATTGCTGTTGCATTGGTTCTGTGTTGTTGTTTTTAATGCACTGTGTGAAGTTATTTCTTTTTTCTTTCATTTCCACCCCCCTTTGGCTTATCCCCTGCTGTCACTGTTTTTGATTTTGATACCCTATGTCTTGTACATACATTTATCTGCTTTGGGGAAGGAAAGAGGAATAACAAAATGGTAAGACAAAGGATAAAGGGTGAACCAGTACAACAGTGATACTGGCAGACATGCTGTTGGAAATTAACTTTACAACTTGGGAAGGTTGGAATTGGGGAAGAGGAAAAGTGGAAGAAAATGAGGGAGAGGGTAAAACTGACAAGAAATATACTCATTACCTTACTTGTGTAACTGTAACACCTCTGTGCATCACCTTTACAATAAAATATTATTAAAACAGAAATCTTTATCTGACATAACTGTAACCCCTCTATATATCACTTTTATAATAACAACAAAAATGCCCAAAAAGGGAGGGGTTGGGAAGGTGGTTCAGTGGTAGAATGCTTGCCTTGCTCGAAGTACTGCATTCGAATCCTCAGCACCACATAAGCAGAAAAAGCCAGAAGTGGCACTATGGCTCAAGTGGTAGAGTGCTAGCCTTGAGCTGAAGGATAGCCCCCAGGCCCAGAGTTCAGGTCCAATCACACACACACACACACACACATACACACACACCTATTAGTTAACCCTCTAGGCTTTCCAGTATGGGTCAAGTATTTATTCTGCAAATGGTGCTATCGTGAGCATTCTGATTAGAAGCATTCTGGTATACACACCAGACTGGGATTATTATTCCAGATAAAACTCCATTAAACTGAAAATTTTCAAATACGGTTATAATATGCAACACACAGTTTAAATAGCAGTTGGAATCCAGAGCAGAATTTGTTTTCATTTTAAATGGGTAATTTTACTAAGATATAATTAATGTACCATAAAGTTCACCTACTTTAAGTGCACAATTTGGCTGTTGCTTGTATGTTTGCAAAGCAAGGAATTTATCACCACTAGCTCCAGAACATTTTGGTCCCTTCTTCCCCCAGAAAAACCCTATATACTCTCCATCTTTCCCATCCC
Source organism: Dipodomys ordii (assembly GCF_000151885.1). NCBI lineage: Eukaryota > Metazoa > Chordata > Mammalia > Rodentia > Heteromyidae > Dipodomys > Dipodomys ordii. Next base: position 576,424 of record NW_012267266.1, read on the forward strand.
CCATTCCAGGATCCACCATGAATTGGCTTTCCTTATGAATATGACTTTCCTCTTTATATATGCTGCACACCTGTGAAATAATAAAATATATGATCTCTCATATCTGGCTTCTTTCACTTATGTTTTCAAGGTTCATCCATGTAGCGTAAGTACATCACTCCTTTTAAGGCTCAGTAATATTATATTGTGTGTATCTGTATATCTATTTATATCCATATATACCATCTGGTACTTATTCATCAGTTGTTTGACATTTCAGTTGTTTCCATTTGTGGCTATTAAGTATAATGTGACTATGAACATCTGTGTCCAAGTCTGTGTAGACATATAGCATAATCTCGGGTCAAAGGGTAAATCTATGCTTGACTTCTTGAGGAACTACCAAATTGTTTTACAAAGCAGCTGTACCATTTTACATTCCCACTAGTGCAGTGTAAGTGTTCCAGTTTCCCTACATCCTTGCCAACATTTATTATGGTCTTTTTTTTATTGTAGTCATCCTAGTGGGTGTCAAGAGTTATTTGTCTGTGGTTTTGATTTGCATTTCCCTGAAGATTAATGATGCTGGGCATCTTTTCATGTGGAAGGGAGGACATTCATTCCTTTGTACAGTAGTCAGAATACAGCCTGCTGGAAAGTATTTGTCAGGGAATTACTTTTTTGTGCTTAAGGAGATTTCCAAAATGTTTATTCAGTAGGCAGTTTTAGTCTTTTAGAGACTCTTTTCAAAGTCATAGTCCTCAAAGGAGTTTATGGGAAGAGGAATAATCACTGTGCACAGTGCTTTGGGAGCTACTGAGACTGACTTTGAATTTAGCATTTTAAGAGCAAGTTTGTGAAAATTGTCTTATTCTACACATTGATGAACTCTGCTCTGCAAAAGGACCATTTTCTGACCCATAAACATCAAGAAATATTTTGAAAAATTGGAAAAAACCTGGCCCAGTGGTTAAAACACAAGGCATAAGCCCAACTAGTTGAAAAACAAAGACAGAGTTGGGCAAAAGCCTGACAAGGCAAATCAGTCCTGGAGGCTTTTTTGGTGACATTGTCAGAAATAATATCCCTATCTGTGGAAGTAGTATGTGGTGGAAAGGATTAATGGAACTTTCAATATGTATGCAGGAAGGAATTTAATTCCAACACCTGTATTAACTACTACTTTGCAAAAAAAAAAAAAAAGGCAAAAATAAGAACCCCTGCATTCAATTTTGGAGTAAATTATCGTAGTTTTTTTCCCTCAATGTTAGAGTTGCTCCAACTTGCTATATGCCAGCAAAACCCCTTTACACAGAACTTGCACATAAACATTAGTTGTCTAATGTCAAATGTATATATATTTACATATTACAAAGCCAATGATTATGATCAAGGTTGCTCTCTGCTAGACAGAAATTTGTTATAACGGTACATGTTTGATAATTATTTTCAGCTTTGTGTTAAGAAGTGGAACCCATATTAAACAAGAGTGTCTCCAACAAAGAATTCATGAAATACAGTTTAGCGACCATTGCATTGTTCTAAATCTCTAAACTAGAAATGGTACAAGTTACAATGCCCCCAGCACTTCCCATCTCTGGGTCTCAGTTGCTTCTCTTTTATATACACACACTCACACATGTGCATGTGTGTGCACATACAGTTTGACTTCTAGTTTCCTGCTGACATCACAAATTAGGTTACTAATAACAGCTGTTTCATTATTTAACATGGACTGAGGACCATTAATGTGACAGGGACTACAGTGTACACATAAGCAGATCATTAGCCCTGATCTCTGCCTAGTGGGTACATAATTTAAGTTAATTGAGATCTCCTAGTCTGAAAAGTAAATTCCCACTAAAAGGTTTACAGCACTGTCACCACAGAGCACAGTTTACAAATGACAGAGAAAGTGGCCGCCAGATGGAAGCGGCTGTCCTTAATCCCCTCAAGCAGGTGATTCAGCTCTTTCCCTGAGCCAAGGCTCGGAAAAGGTCAGGGATTTGTTTGCAATTTCTGTATCCTTATAATCTCCAGAAATAATCTCTCATTAAATATCTACTAGGCTTGCATTATTCCCTTAATTTGACTTTCGATGACTTGCTGCAGGATCTGTGGTTCCCAGGGTCAATGTCTCCGTCCTATGGCTAAGGCTTATACTGGCCTTTCTTCCTCCTTTAGCCTTAAGTTCACTCTGCTCAGGTTAGCACTAGGCAGCTCACACTGTCTTGTACTGAATGATATCCAGGCCAACTAAGAAATGTGCCATCTTCTGAACTTTTACTTTGATCTTTGAAACTTTGTTTCTGTATCTCCTTTTAAAAGATGAAAAAGGAAGAGCCAGAATCACACAAGCTCATTTTGTCAAAGTTCTGTGGAGAATGTAAGAACATAGTAAAAATGGGTAAACGTTTAGTAAACTTGACAAGTTCTAGGTCAAATCAAGAAATGGAAGAGAGTGCCTGAGAGACTAGGTCTAGGCTATCATTCTGAAATGAATTCAGAATCATAGACTGACTGCTGTACCACAAGGTGCTGAAAAGAACCACACAAAGCCAGGTATAATCAAATATTTTTCTTGTCCTAATGAAAGAGTCTGGTAAATCCTTGTAACCATGACTGTAACTACCATAATTACGTCCAAAAAGCCACCACCTTGCTCTGTAGCTGCTCGTACTCCTAACATATTTTCCCTTGGCTCTTATCATCTTTTTTTTTTCTAAATGAAGCTGTAGGTAGAGGAGATGGTGCTGATAGTGGTGCGCATGCACGTGTGTGTGTGTGTGTGTGTGTGTGTGTGTGTGTGTGTGTGTGTATGTGTCTGTGTTTCTGTGTCTGTCTATCTGTCTGCATGAACTGTAACAAAGCCATGAACAGTACCTTTGGCACCGCCTTTCTTGCTCATAACCCCCTATGTCCAAATTATCACCAAGTCCCTCAATTTTATCTAATGTCTCTCCATTTTGTCTAGCTCTCTCCATCACCACCACCACTTCCTGACCCTACATCCATCATCTATTATAGACCAACTGCACAGCTTCCAAACTAGTCTCTTCATACCTCCCCTTGTTTCTCATTATCTGTCCTCTACCTTGTAATAAACGTGACCTTGAGAAAATCAGACTATATTTCCATGGTGCCATTCTACCTGTGATACCACACTGTTCTCAGGAGGATAACCCAAATCCTAACCTTGACTCAGTAGTGGTCCCAGCTGGCTACTCAAGGGCCTCTGCACAGGCTATGAGTGGATCATACCTAAGTCTCTTTGGCCCAAGTAACAAAGATATCCCCTCAAGCCTCCTCTGATCCCCACCCCCACCCCAGGTTAATATTCCATATCACATTTGGCCATAATGCCATCAGTCTCTTTCAGAATATACCATACAACTACAAAGTTGTATTTCTGTGACTGTGAAAAACATATTTAATATTAAACTAAAATATGCAATCATGAAGACAATGGTCCACATCTTTACTTATTTATTTCCTTCTCTATTATATTTCTTTCACTATGTATAATAGTGTTATACTCAGTGTGTGTGTGTGTGTGTGTGTGTGTGTGTGTGTGTGTGTGTGTGTGCGTGCGTGCGCTCTCAGGATACATGGATAGGAAAATCAGTGACTGATTAAAGTTGATGAAAGTCAATATTGTGGAGTCAAAATGGCCTTTTAAAATTGCAGCTGATAAAACCTCTATGAGACTAGATAAGTTATTTAAGCTCTCTGGTCCTTGGCTGTGTCATCCTTTGTGAGGATATAAAGGTTAAATAAAGAAATGAATGGCCTGATCTAACCACTTCCTTCCTTCCTGTGCCAATACAAAGAGGTATTACCACCTACCAGTACAGTCCCAAGAATGATTCCAAGAGAAAGGAAAAACAAAATCTGTGCAAGCCAAAATATGAAAGGGGGGAAGATAGACCAAGTTACAATTTTCCTGGGCTTTTTAAAAAATTCCTTTGCTTGTTTATTAGGGTATCTTTTCATTGAACACAACATGTCTGAGTCTAGGGTTAACAGGGAGTCTTTTCCATACCAGGCTAAGTAGACCATGGACAAAGCTACCAGAAAGCAAAAACGCTTTTTCCCCTTAGAGACTTGTACTTCCCAACAGACCTCACTCTTCAGCCCAAGTGGTTTTCTTAAAAACCACTGGCCTGCTATTACTTAGCTTCAACCCTCAGAACTCAGAAAAACAAACAATGAGGCAAGAAATGGCTAAACACTAATTTTGTATGCAAGAGACTTTCCATAGTATAGGTTGTCTGATCAACATACAGTCTGCAAGAACAGCACTATGAGGGAACACTTCAAAGTTACTGTATATATGTATCCTAGGAATTCTAATCAAACACTCAGAAGACAAATCCATTGACAAATGAGGGGGCTAATACTCTAGTTTCTCTTTAGATCATATAAATCTTTAGCCTTATGCCCTAAGAGAAGAACCCACCATCTAAATTAGTCTTGTCATACATTAAAAAGGATTACCACTTTAAGCTGGTATTCAACAGCATTTTGCCAGTCAGAATTTCCACCATCCACCAGGAATATTCAATTTTCTTTTAAAAAGTTGTTTTGTCCTCATGAGAGTGACATTTTCTTTAACCTCTACAAAGCAGTCCTTGATATAGTTGTGATGTCTAGAGGAGACAGGAAGACCTGGAAGTCCAACTACTTCCTTAGGATCATCCAGCTTTATGATGATCATCCAAACACTTCATTGTGGGAACAGATGATGTGGCCTCCAAGCAGTTGCATCAGAAAAGCAAGTCTCTTTGAAGGAAAGCTGTGGCACTAATGGACAAAACACCATGACGCACAGGCCATCCTAGAGAATCTGGCAAACAATCTACCTCTAGAGAAACTGTTGCCTCATATCTGGGGAAAGTTCACTATGTTCATGTTGGTTGAAAGTTCACCAAAGAGGACCTCACAGTCAGGTGAGATATCCAGTGAGAACATGCTGCTGGCCAACGAAGTGTCAGCTGCCACTCATGATGGTACCATTGCTCCATGTGAAGCCATCATGCCAGCCCAGAACACTGGTCTTCTCCCAGGCTCTAACATCACCACTAAAGTCACCAGGGACATCACTGAAACCCTGAGTGATGTGTAGCTGATAAAGACTGGAGGCAACATAGGAGCCAGTGAAGGTGTACTGCTAAATGTGCTGACCACCTCCAGGTTCTCCTCTGGGCTGATTATCCAGCAGATGTTTGACAATGGAGCATCTACAACTCTGAAATGCTTGATAATCACAGATGAAGCTGTGCTCTCGCTTCCTAAAGGTGTCTACAACACTGCCAGTGCTTGTGGACTGGTACCCAACTGTTACCTCAATGTTTCAATTCTACCATCAATAGGTATAAGGGGGTCCTGGCTTCGTCTGTGTAGACTGACCACTTGTCAAAAGGGTCAAAGCTTTCTTGGCTGATCCATCTACATATGTGGTTCACTGCCCCTGTGGCCACAGGCAAGGAGGACTCAGGAGATAATCTGGGATTTTCGTCTCTTCAACTAATCAAAAATCAACTCACTCAGCTTATTTGCAAATCAAGGCCATAAAGGCCTATATCTAATAAGCAACAATGAATCATTCCTTCATTGTGTGAGAGAATGGCATTTTCTGGATGTGCTGGAAGACTACATGAAGGTGCAAGAAAAACTCATGAAAGTACAAGAAAATCCCTCCTGTCCAGAGGGTTATGGGAGCTTATTTGGGGGGACATGGAAGCCAGTCTGGAGGGACATAGGAGATTGTCTAGAGAGACATGGGAGACTGTCTGGAGCTGCTATGAGTAGGCCATCTCCTGGGCAGTTGCAGATGCATACTCTTACTGCAGAAATTTACTCAATTTCCCAGTATGATTTGCTCTTTCTAGTCTAGCCTGCTTTGTTCATTGTGAGTTTAATCAATTTCAGCATCACTAAAGACCATGAAGAAAAACAGCCACACTGAAATAATCACAAAGTCACCTGGAAGATGGCTTTCTGACTGGCTCACACACTCCAAGAAAGGACCAGATGCGCTCATGCCCTTTCTCCTTATCATGAAAAGCTCAGGGTTCTAAGGTTCTCCGAGTTGTAGCCCCTGGAAAACCAATCTCCATGATGGTGACTATCACAAGCTTCCAGTGTGGCCCAAGAAACATAGCAAGTAAATTTTTAATAATTCGAATCTAAATTCTCTGCTTTGGCAATTTCAATCCTAGCTCAGAGGCCTAAGACCCTATTTTGCTCCACTACCTAAGATGCACTAGACATTTCTTTGGCTAGTATTAGTTGAACCATGCAGGCAGATAGGTATGGAGAAGCCGCTCAGTAAATGAATGGATCAAGAAAATGTGGTGCATACATATCCATATAACAGAATTCTATGCCTCCATCAGAAAGAATGACACCACCCCATTTGTTAGGAAATGGAAAGACTTGGAAAAAAATATATTAAGTGAAGTAAGCCAGACTCAAAGAAACATAGGTCCCATGGTTTCCCTTATCTTCAATAACTAGAATATGTCTAGGACAACCAGAAGAGGTCAAAAGCTATGTACATATGAACATATAACCTGATGCTAAGCAAAATGGACCCCATGATAGGGACATGAGATTTTATCTTTTTTGTTGTTCTTTTTAATGTACTTATAATGTGACTTTTTTTTTTTGCTTCTGTGTATGTTCTTCCCCCATGGTACAACCCCTGTTGTCACTGTATTTGATTCTGGTGTCCTGCATCTTATATATACATTTTTTTCTAATTTGGGGAGGGGAAGGGAAATAACAAAATTCTGAAATAAGGATACAGGATGACCCACTGTTGCAATGCGATGTACAAGACAGCATGTTGAAAATGAATTTTACAACTTTGCAGGGGTGGGGGGAAAGGAGGGAGGAGCTGGGGAGGAAGGGAGGAAAGTGATGGTAGGGGAAAAACAAAGAAGGGGGTAACAATGCTCCACAGGAAATGCACTCATTACCATGCTTATGTAACTGTAACCCCTCTGTATAGTATCTTTACAATACAAATATATATTAAGAACAAAACTAACTAAAAGAATAGTACACATACTACTATTTTAACAATGTGTAAATATCATTAATAATGCTGAGAAAATAGAGTCATATAACTTTAGTGGATAAGTGGGGTTGAGAGAGATGAGGGAAAATGATTGAAGGGGATGACATTAATCAAGAAGTATTGGAAGTGGCGCAGTGGCTCAAGTGGTAGAGTGCTAGCCTTGAGCGGAAGAGCTGAGGGACAGCACCCAGGCCCAGAGGTCAAGCCTCATGACCAACAACAACAACAAAAAAGTATTATACTTATAAACTGACCTGTCAAATTGAAACCCCTTTGGATGGCTACTTAAAGATAAGAAGAATACTAGATATAAGGTAATGTGTATATCTATATCTATCTATATTTAAATAAAGTTTCAATATATTCCTCTATTTAAAAAAAAAGAATGATCATTTTAAAAACCCAGACACATCTGGATTATAATCCTATCCCTGACACTTCTGGCTGAGATGTATCTGGTATGGGGTGAGACACCAACCTCAGCTGTACAGTGGGGACAACTCCCTAAGGCTGTCATGAAAATCAAATGAAATAGACAACAACTACTATTTATGTGGTGATCAATAAATACTTTCATCTTGGAGTATTGATTTTAAGATGTATCTACAACCTTAATCTACAACCTTATATTTCAATCTAGCTGTCTAGTTGATTCATACCCAATTTCATGTGATTCTTATGATAACCCCATTGGGTAAATGTTGCTACTTTTCTTAGTAATAACTCCTTGCTGTGTTTTCACACTAATGAGTAAAATGAGGTATAATACATAACAGTTTAGAAACTAAATAAGCTGCACTTATTTGATTTTTCCAACATCTCTGTTAAGTTTTTACAATGAGAAAAACCAGGCTCACTATGTTAAGTAGTAACACTACTAATAGTAGCTAACACTTACTGACACAGACTATTTGCTCTGAGCTATGCACTTAAAAGCATCAGCTTATCCTCCTCTTCACCCTCCTTTTCCTCTTCTACCTCTTCATTCTCTTCTTCCTTTACCCTGCCTCCTCCTCTTCTTCCTCCTCTTCCTCCTCCTCCTCCTCATCATCTATGTTTTGTAGACAGGAACTCTAGACTCAGTTAGATTTAGGAGCTGCTATAAAACCATGGGGTTAAGCAGTAGGGAAGCAGGGTTCTTACTCAATCTAATTCTTGAATTCATTCTCATCTACATTTTGCAGAGTTTTACCAGTAGTCAGAAAGATAATAGGGATCAGGTTTTCTAGACCCTTTTTCTATTTTAATAGCATTTCTCAACTCCATGAGACAAAAGAAGCAAGGTGTAATCTTTACAATGTAAATCCCTGGCCCTCTCCCTGAGATTATACTTTAGTACCTAGTGGGTGGGATGTGAGAACACCACTTGGAGAAACAGGAAGCAACTCAAACTATTATCACCACAGACAAACAAAACTGATTATTGGCTTAGTCACCAGTCAATATACCACCTTCCCCACTGGACACAAGTGATTCACCAACGCTATGGATCTTAACATATAATCTTGGCTTGGGCTAATGGATATACTCACAAACATTTCTGCTAGCTACATGTCTATTTTAATAAAAAGAGAAAGCTACTGATTTATCATACATGTTATCTTTCCTTTTTAAATAAATGGAGGTAAAAGGGGATAAACTAACTTACAGAAATGGTCAATAATACTCAATGTTGTGCACATGCATTAAAAAAATAGATCATGAAGGAAATATACAAATCATACATATGAGAGGCTAGGCACCATATTAAATCTGGTTGAAAGGACAAGATGGAGGGTACCATATCCTACCAGTGGTCTTATTCCTCTAGCCATGTTTGATTCCTTACTTGCCCTTACAGCACATATCTAATTCTCACCTCACATATACTCCATTAGCAAGCCTGTCAGTAAAAATTAAAAATGTATCTAGAATCCAACTACCTCTCATCAGACTCATCTCTAATACCCATACACAAGTCTACATCATCTTTTCCCTGGACTGCTGTGATAACCTCTTGCTTCTCTTTTCAACCCCTAGAGAGTTTGCTTTTCATCAGCAGCCAGGGTCATCTTTTAAAGGCACAGTCAGCTTGTGTCATTCCTCTAGTTATTGTTCATAGTGCTATGAACACAATCTAATTACTGACCTCATATGATCTAGTTCTTACTGGATCACTCCCCTCCAGGGTTTTTTCCATGCAGCCACAGTTATTCTTCTTAATAGTTCTGGAATATAACTAGTTCCTCTTGCCACCCCAGGGCCTTTGCCCATGCTGGTCCTTCTGTCACCCATATTCATCTGTTAATTTCTGAGAGACCTCCTTCCTTCCTTTCAGGTTTCTTCTTATATATCACCTCATTAGAGAAGCCTTCCTGCTCCAGCTAGCTGAACTAGCTCATTCTCTAGCCACTTGCTTTTATTTCTTTATAGTATTTATCGCCACCTAAAATTACGCCTTGTGCTAGTCATTTCCTGTTGATTGTCCATTTCTCTCCATAGTGTAAGCTCCACGTTACACAGTGGAAACTTGTACTTATCCCAACAATATGGACAATTTTTATGTATCAGTATAAATAATTTTTAATACTTTAAAAAACTTTCTTGTTAGTATATATTTCTTCTTTTTAGTATAAACAAATTTAATTAAATTTTTAAAAAATGGTATAGCAGAGACTTTAGCTCCTTTGCTCATGCTGACAGTTCAGTAATTGCTTCCTGACTGAACAAGTACAATTCTCTTACTTTAACTGGCTGAGACATCAAGAACCAATAGGTTAAAAGACCTCCACAGGCCAGTAGCCTGCAGTTGGAAGCACCTGTATGAACACATTAGTACCTGCTAAGAATTTAGGGCCCTGCTATGGAAAGCATGAGAAAAGCAGCCCTGACTGGATCACATTCATGCCCTGACCTCCAGCACCAACACTGCCATCAGAATGTTCTTCCCAAGAGTTACCAGACACGCAAGCACATACTTTCTTTCCCATAGTTTTGAGAGTCAAACAGAGAAAAATGAACTTAAAGAGATATACAGTAAAGAAAGTAAGACAGTAGCAGGAAATGAGATGAAATGTTCCCTGACCTGGAATAACCCTCTCAGTCCTCCACTGAGGTAGGAGGCTCTGGAATAGCTATAAAGGCTGTCCCCATTCTCAGCAAGGGTAAAATGGCCAAAGGTGGCAGACAGCTTGTCGGTTCATGAGTAGCACAGGCTGAGCTGAGGGTTGCACATTTGCTTAGGAGAAGGTATTTCCCGTGATACTCAACATCTGCAAGCTCTCAATCCACTATAACACCTCAAAACTGAAGAGCTGTGTCAGAGCAAGGCTTCATCGGATGGGTAAGGTATGGCAGACAGCTTCATAAAAAGCATTTTTTCAAATGACACAATGTATATCAGACATTGAGTACACTTACCAATACATAGTTCAAGCTTACCAAATCTTAACTATTACAACTGAAAGCCTTCACTTGGTGGCTAATGTACAACAGTCAGTCTCTGTCTCAACAATCTTTTGCACAGAGCATAACGAGTTAAGCAGCAGCTAGGGACCTGCTCACTGTTGCCTGGCTACAGCCCAACCTAGGATGCCAAGGGTTGACTCACACCTGTCCAGGATGTAGTCTGCTGTCAGTACAAAGCCCATGTCATGAGGGAAAGGGGAGTATTAGGCCAAGATAAAGTCACGCACTGGCTGCTTCTGTCAATCTAAAGCTAAGAGAGTGAATTTGTTAGGTATCTTTCAGGAAAAGCAGAAAAGCTTCTGATTTTCCAGGCAAGCTCAAGGAGCACCATTACTCATCCTATTCTTGAGGGACAGAATCTCACCACATAAAATAACTGGGAAGCCACATTATAAAACCTCTGAGAAATGTTTCCTCTCTCTCCAGCCTCTGCCCCCAGACAGACCATTCTAGAGCTGAGGTGTCACTGCTCAACTAAATATAATTTGAACTTAAAGCAGCCACAGCAACTGGGTTGCACACAAAACTCCTCACAGAAAAGCAAGGTGCAGAAAGTCAGCACCTGGGCAAGCTAGAATTACACCCTCTTGCCTGACTGAGGTTTGGAAGATGAAAGTGATGGCTACAGGAACCTGTATGGCTCAGAAAGGAGGGAGAAGAAAAAGGGCTAAGAAGGCCTCAGGGGGATCTGGAAGTACAGCAAGCAAGCATGTGTCTCCATCAGCTCAGTCCTGGCAGGCAGGGATGGAAAGCTGGAGGGGAAGGTGTGCTCAGCTGACTGACTCGTGGACCAGTGCAGAAGAGGCCAGGCTGCCATGCCCATTAATGCTTCCATCCTTCTCAGGTTTAAAAGGGGAAATATTCTATTTATAAGCCACCCACCAAGGGAGACCTGGCAGCGTTGAAATGGCTCTGATCCCAAAGGGATCCTGGTTACAGTGGCTGTCTCCTTCTGCCTCTCATATGTGGGTGTTCTGACAGCAAAAGGCCGAAGGTGACTGAAATCAAAAGGGAAAAAATACTCCTTTCTGACCTGTTACTTTCATAAAAATGTAGACCTCTGGTAATGAAGGCGGAAGGCTTTAGAAATCTTTTAAAATAGTGCTCCAGCATCCCTTCCTAGTCAAGGCTTTCTCTGTGGTCTTCAAGAATAAAACTCTTTTTCTATTTGACAGATCAAGGGAAGCAAAAACACAGAGATGAAGGGAATGAAGAATTAGAAGCACAACAATGGGCAAACAGAGTCATGGTAACGATGGCCTTATCCCTGCCAAGCTCTTCCCTGGTCCTCAGTCTTGATCTCATAAAATAAGACAAGCTTTCATAAGACATCAGGGAGTTCAATGTGAATAAGGGTCTAAAGTGTTGGAGTGAATATAAGAGAAATAACGCAAAGAGTAATTCTGTTATGTTCCTGGGTCCTGGGACAGTGCAGTATGCTTGTTAAGAGAGCCTGGGAATCTAGAACCATTACAACATCTAGACTTGCCACACATTGGGAACAAGTATGTTGTAATCACAACTACTTCTAATAAAGAGGGTCACTTAGAAAGAATATGAAATAGCTCATTAGCAACTAAAAACCAGGTCAGGTGTTAGAGGTAGCTGATAAAATTCCTTGCAGCCCGACAGCATTGCTACATAGGACAGGATAGTGGTGGTCAGGGCAAAATCCCATGCTTATCAAGAATAACAAAAGGAAAAAAAAAAAACAACTTTGGCAATCAGAGTGGGTTAAGCTACCAGCTCCCCTGCCTCTTCAGTACTCACCATGATCTATTTAAGCCTGTTGGTTGAACTGCAAACCTAGCTATTTTGAATAGCATTTCTGCAAATGGCAACCATTCATGTATCACTCCTACTCCCTCTACCAAAACCTCATGCTATCTTGGACGATTTCTTAAATCTGAATTAGGGAAAGGACGGGAACCACGAAATGGTGAGACAAAGGACAAAGGGTGAACCAATACAACAGCAATACTCACAAGATTATATACAACTTGGGGGGACACTAGGGAGAGGAAAAATGGGAGAAAAACAAGGGAGAGGGTAACAATGTTCAACAAGAAATGTACTCACTATCTTATGTATGTAACTGTAACCCCTCTGTACATCACTTTGACAATAAAATTAAATTAAAAAACAACTTTCTGTTAGAGTTAACAAACTGTAGTCCATGGGTCAAAATCACTCATTCAGAAAGTTTTGTTGGATAGTTGTTATACAATTGAAAAAAAAATGAATGACAGGAATGTAAAACAGGTTTGGTTGGAGAGTGGGAATCAGGCAAAGGAGAACAAAAAGGAGGGTGAATGTGATTGAAGTACTTAAATATTGTTTGAGAACACAACAATGAAACCTGTTGAAATTGCTTTAGGAAGCAGGAGGCAAAGGAAGAGGAAGACTGATAGAGAAGGTTTATTTGATCTGGGTACAATGTATGGAACGTATGGAACAACTCATGTGAACAAAAATGTTTAACAAAGTTTTATTGGAAAACATCTGTATCACTCATTTCGTTACTACCCAGAAGCTGTTTTCACATGACAACTGTAGAGATGACCATTTCCACAAAATGAGAATGTTTACTCTCTGATCCTTTACTGAAAAAGGCTTATCTCTTGTGCTAAAATCAGGGGTTTGTAAGTAAGTATTCAGGCCTCCCCATACATATGAAATAGTCACATGAATGAGTCTAAGTGGTAACTTAAAATGATTGTGTGATATTAACACTGAGAAACATAACATTCAGGATTGAATGATTTAACTCTCATAGGTACCAAGATGGAAAAATAGCAGGAGTTTGACTACTTCCTTCATTTCCTCATTGTTTCTTTCAAGCAGTGCTCTCAATCCACTCCTTTCCAGAGCCTTTTCTTTTTTGTTTTGAGGGAATCATTGGCATAGCTAGATGATCATAAAGCTAATTACCAAGAGTAATTAAGCACTAACAACACTGAGCTTATGAGGCAGGGGTTATAAATACTCCCAATTTTTACAGAAAGGGAAATGGGAGCTTGAAGAAACCCAGAACCTCTCCAAGTTCCATGGCCAGCGTGCTAACTACACTGGCCCCACAGTGCCCCTAATGGACACACTTCTCTTCAATCCATATGGCCCAAAAATACCCAAAGAAAACCTTAGCAGATATGCATGAAGACTCACGTACAAGGATACACAGGCCAATGCTATTCAAATAGTAAATGTCTAGAAAAGACACTGACATCCAATAATAGGATAGAATCCTATAACAGAATATTAAGTAACCAATATAAATAATACTGATAAACAATTTTCATGCTGTGTAAAAGTTTTAAAGCAGAATGATATTCAGTATAATCCCAATTGAGAGAGAGAGAGAGAGAGAGAGAGAGTGTGTGTGTGTGTGTGTATAGCTATGCCAATGATTCCCTCAAAACAAAAAAGAAAAGGCTCAATGGAAAGGAGTGGATTGACAACATTGCTAGAAAGGAGCAATGAGGAAACTGAGGGAAAGTAGTCAAACTCCTGCTATTTTTCCATCCTGGTGCCTATGAGAGTTAAATCATTTAATCCTGATTGTTATATTTCTCAGAGTTATGTATATATATATCTCTATCTATATGTATATATGTATATAGATCTATAGATATAGATCTATATCTAGATATATAGATATATACCTATATATCTATAGATCTATATAGATATCTATAGATCTATATAGATCTATAGATATAGATCTATATCTAGATACATAGATATATACCTATATATCTATAGATCTATATAGATATATGTCGACATATATCTATATAGATCTATATCTATAGATATATATCTTCAGCAAAACAAGACTTCATGAAAAAAGGCAAGAAGTAACACTGAGATCATTAGCTGCTTTTATTGAATTTTTTGAATCACTACAATATTTCCTTAATATTGTACAATTCATATTATTTTACAGCAGTAGAGAAAATGTATATACATGTATATATGATGCGTGTGTACAACACACACACACACACACACACAAAGTAATGGGGCTTGAACTCAGGGCCTGGTGCTATCCCTTAGCTTTTTCACTCGAGACGGACACTCTGCCACTTGAGCATATATTCCGTTCTGGCTTTTTGGTGATTAATTGGAGATAGTCTCATAAACTTTCTCACCCAGGATGGCTTCAAACCACAATCCTGAGATCAGAGCCTCTTGAGTAGCTAGGATTACAAGCATGAGCCACTGGTGCCCAGCTGAAAAAACATTTTTAAACATCCTTGAGAATGAAGTTACTTGAAAAGTTGAGGCAGGAGGAGGATAAGTTCAAGACCAGCCTGGATTACATAATGAGAGCCTATCACAAAAACATTACCACCAACAACAAAAGGATTGAAGTTTACGGATACAACACAGAAAATTGTTTGTCTAGAAGGTCACATAATTGAGTTAACATTACAAATGATAATGGGGGAGGGTGAAGTACTAGATTACAAGCAAAGTAGAAGGATGTGGATCAAGTGGTAGAGCACCAGCTGAGCACTCATGAAGGAGGCCTTATGTTCAAACCCTGATACAGTGGGGAAGGGAGCGAAATATGAAGAATGAAGAGGTTGGAAAGGTAGGAAGGAAGTTGCTATTTTTTAAGTCATTCTAGCCTAGTTGGAATCCCATTCTGAGCTCACTCTCAGTCCCATCGGCTCTGGGCATTCTGTCTGCACTTGGGGTATCATGTAAATAGCATGAATATAAAACACACTCCCAGTGGGACTGGGCCATCTGCCTCCTGTCTTCCAGCACTCTGGGCCTCCAAGGCAGATCATATACTTTTCCGTAAGGGCAGAGATCAGCTCTACTTATAAGCAATCTTACTACTCAGTGCAACCTGCCACAATAAAGTACCAGAAACATTCACTGAATGAGGAGCTATAGGAAACCTGGGCACTCATCTTTTCTTTAATCTCATTGTTAAAGGTTCTGGTGGAGACAGAGAAGATTATTAACAAGAGTGTGAAGTAGAGTAAACTACTGCAATGCCATCCTGAAAAGTTAAGATGATTGGCAGTGCTGTGCCCTCATGTGCAAAACAAGGCATGCCTATAGAATGAAGACATACTCCTTTGAACATAGTCTGATTAGCCTGTGGATTTGAGTTAACTCCTATATTGAGGAAGGTTGCACAATGAAGACCAGATTAGCAGACTGGGTCCTCTCTGTCCCAATCCGTCAGCCTTCGGCCTTCAAACAGCTTGGAAGCAGAGGGAGAGCAGCATTTTTTAAGCTAACTAATCGTTGTAGAGTTGAGTAGACAGTTAACAGTAATTAACTTTGGTCTTGCAAGAGATCAGCTCAAATGATAAGATATTGCCATTCCCTTACTCTCCTGCGCTGGACTGGCGTATCTTCTCTGATTATTTTCTGTACTTCAGATGAGGCTATAGAGAAAGAACAGCCTGCACTGTGAACAGGCCACTTTCTGACTTGCCCTCCTACTTATGATCTTGGCTCATTTCAATATGGAATGATTCTTTGGGGAATGAAATATCAGTCAGGGCTGGGTATGCAACAAAACACGAAGACTGCAGGACACAAACATTGAGATTGGAAAGGAAAACAGGGTAGACAGGAGAAGACTACATGCCCAGTGCAGAGCTCCACCCTTCAATAGTAAAGTCTTGGTGACTCTGCAAGTGGTCACTTCCTCAGTAATGAAAGTCAAAGACAAATACACTTTCATCCTCTTCCCTATCTATATTCTCATTTCCTCCCTTCCAATTTTCCACTAGGTGAGAGAATAAGCACCACGATTGCTCCGGGTAACAGATCCACATTCTTCACATTCTATGAGCAACCAGAGAAGATTCTCCAGTGGGAGGAGAAGTCATGATGACAGGTTCATAGGACTGGCAAAACAGCAGATTACTTTCTCAATTTCATATTCAGAGCCAGCCAAGAACATGTAAGATCTCTCATTCCTGTAATCCTACTCAGGAGGCTGAGATCTGAGGATCATGATTCAAAGCCAGACAGGGCAGGAACGTCTGTGAAACTCTTATCTCTAGTTAACCACCAAAAAGCAGGAAGTGGAGCTGTGGCTCAAGTGGCAGAGTGTTAGCCTTGAGCAAAAGAGCTCAGGGATAGCACTCAAGCCCAACTTCAAGCCTCCCGACCAACACAACAAACAAAAAAGCAAAAACTCAATAGACACTCACTAAAGTTTGAAGAAATGAAAAGATGCTCAAAGCTCGTGGAAGATATGACTTACTATTATAAAGTATTTATTTCCTCCAAAATTAATCTACATAATTCAATATAATACTAAATGAAAATTACTTTTTTGAGGAGCATATTAAATTTATCCTGAAAGGATAATAGTCTACAAATAGCTAAGTCAGCCCTTTAAAAGGACAGTAAGAGGAGACTTAAACTACTAGATATTAAGGTTTGGCTCCTTATAATTACATTAAAAAGAGAAGTGTTGGCACAAAGGAAAAGGAAGGAAGGCAAGAAGGACTTAGATATACAAATCCAACATACAAAGCTAGCACCACTAATCGATGGAAGAAAGGAATGGAGAATTTCATGAAAAACTGACTCTTGTATGGATATAAATAAGAATGATTCTTCATGAAACATCACACAGAATGGTGGTATCAGCTGGATTAGAAATACACACTAAAAGACATACTTATAAATGTAATAACAGTGGTAGTTGCAAATCTTTGACATGGATCAAAAAGGCCTTCTTCAAAAAACTACTTGAAAATCATACATGACAAAAAAAATGTATAGATCATGAATGCATAAAAAACAGAACTCTTTAGTCAAAGACACCATAAATATTATTAATAGCAAATGGAAGGATGGTATATATTTAAAATATCTAAAGCTGAGCTGGGGCTATATATCAGAGTGAGAGCACTTGGCTAGCATGCATAAGGTTCTAGGATCAATCCCTAGCAGTACAAAAATAAAATAAAATGTCTAAAAGTTTAACATTACAAATCAACAAGAAAAGGATGGAAATTGATGTCAAAAATGGACAAAGGGCATGAGCAGGCAAATAACAGATTGGAAAACCTAGGAAACTAATTGGCATGTGAATAGTTGCTCAAACTCATTAATTAGCAAAGAAATGAACAACAATGAGTTATCACTTTATCTATTTGAATGGCCAAAAATCAGAAGGCCAAAGAGCAGTAAGAGTTGACAGAGATAGAGGAATTTGCATGTATGGCTGAGGGGACTTTGGACCAACCAAAGTTGGAGAGCAGTATGAGAACACAGATCAGCAATGTGAAAAGCATCACCCAAAGACATTCTTACACAGAAGGGCATGTACAGGAGTGTTCATTATGGTGGTGACAAGTTGGAGGTATGGGGAAATGATATACATGTCTGCAAAAATAGATAAAACTATGGAATAGGCCACAATCAGAAACCATCAAAAAGGTAATGATACAAAGAAGGTACAAAGAGATATGGATGTCTCCCTTTAACAGAATCCTGGGGGTAGAGGGTAAAGAAAGAACATAAAATAAACAGAGCCACTGATACAACTTTAAAACACAGACAGATAAAAGATACACACTTTCTATAATGCACTTTAAAAGTACACACTACAACAGTGGCCTCTAGGGGAGTTCAGCAATATAAGTAGGAGATAGATATAAAAGGGAAAAATAAAAGAAATGAAATATAAAAGAGAACTAATGGATCAAGGGACTTGTGATAATGTGGCAGCAGCAGGGGAGTATGACTAAGACTCTCTACCTGAAATAAAAACAGAGAACAGAGAAAGAGGGGGAAAAAAGAGATCTGCAAGGTCCTATGCATGTGTTTATCTGCAGCCATTCTCTCCTTGGCAACTCAGCCATTTGGAAAATACCAGCAGCTGACAGACATTATTCATGGTCCTGTCTTATACCCCTTAGGCACTGTCTTCCCTGAGGAAAACTTCCAGAGGAAAGCTAGGAATCTACAAGTGTCTGAAATGATCCGCCCTTCAGAACATTCTGGCTCAGTGATAAAATGTTTGCATTCAAACTCATCCAAAATATGTTCTAGAAAACAAAACACTAGACATGTAGGATTTAGATGCTAGACATTTGGAATTTGGTAAAGAGCAATGCCCTGTTCTTAAATTCCTATGATACCGGCTTCTTACCTTCAAGAGTTCAGATTGTGACAAGAACTGAAAGAGGGCTGCATAACTAGTAAGACGCTAAGCAATAGTGCTACCTGTCAGGTGAACCCTGTCACAGAGGTGGGCATGGGCTAAAACTGGAAGTTCTTAGAATAAATAGGCACCACAAGACAACTTTGGGGCTAGGGTGTCACTCAGCGATAAAACACTTGCTAAGCAGACCCAAGGCCCTGAGTTGGTTCCCAGGAGGAAGTGGGGTAAGAAACTGCATGATGTGCAAGAGGGATACTAATGTTTTTAAAACATGTACACACACACACACACACACACATACATACACACACACACACACACACATACCAAACATGTACTTTTTTACTTTTGCTATCCTAGAAATCAGTGGATAACAAAGCCCTAGAAAAATAAGTCCTACCTTACAAATGGGGGAAAAAGACTTGGAAAAAATATTAAGTGAAGTAAGCCAGGTGCAAAGAAACGCAGGTCCTATGGTTTCCCTTATTTGCAATAACTAGTATATGTCTGAGACAAGCAGAAAAGGTCAGATAAGATGATGTTAAGATTTCATTAAATAGTTCTTTTACATCTTTGTCTAGGTTAATTCTTAAATATTTTATTTTGGAGGAGTTTATTGTGAATGGGGTTGCTACCTTTATTTCCCTCTCTGCTTGTACATTGTCAGTATACAGGAAGGTGACTGATTTTTGTGGGTTGATTTTGTATCCTGCTACTTTACCAAAGTGATTTATGATTTCTAAGAGTTTGGGGATGGAGTTTTTGGGATCATGAAGGTATAGTATCATGTCATCTGCAAAATGGATAGTTTAACTTCTTCTTTCCCTATGCAGATCCCTTTAATGTCTTTTTCTTGCCTTATTGCCCTGGCTAAGGGTTCCAGGACTATATTGAGAAGGAGTGGAGACAGTGGGCATCCTTGCCTTGTTCCTGATTTTAGAAGAATTGGTTGTAGTTTTTTTTCCATTAAGTATAATATTGACTATTGGTCTGTTGTATATGGATTTTATTGTCTTAAGGAATGTTCCTTCTATTCCTATTTTCTCTAGGACTTTTAACATGAATAAATGTTGTATTTTATCAAAAGCCTTTTCTGCATCAATGGAGATAATCATATGATTCTTGACCTTCGCTCTGCTGATGTGTTGGATTACATTGCAAAGCTCATAGAACTCATAAATGTTATAGACCATGATAGACAATTTGTCCCATGAAAGTTATAATGTGTTTGTGACTTTAACTAAGCATCACTATCCCACAATACTGTGAAATTTGGGAAATTATGTAACCACTTAATCACAATAAAGAATTTGAAAAAAAAGATGATGTTAAGTGAAATGAACCCCAAGATAAAGACACAAGTGGTTTTTTCTTACTTGCTATTGTTTCTAATGTATTTATAAGGTACCACGTGATTTTTTTGTTGCTTTGTATCTCCCTCCCCTACAGTATACCCTCTTTTCACTGTATTTGATGTTGGTATAATTTGGGGAGCAGAAGGGAAAAAATGAATTGTTAAAATAGGGATACAGGTTGAACCATTACAACAATGAGATGTACAAGACACTATGTCAAAAAACAAACTTTACAATTTAGGCAGGAGAAGGGAAGGGTAGTGGGAATGTAGTTGTGGAGATGGGAAGGAAGGGATGGTAGGGGAAAAACAAAGGAGGAGGTAACAATGCTTGATAAGTGAAGTAAGCCAGCCCCAAAGAAACATAGGTTCCATGGTTTCCCTTATTTGCAATAACTAGTATATGTCTGAGACAAGCAGAAATGGTCAGATAAGCTGATGTTAAGCGAAATGAACCCCAAGATAAGGACTCAAATGTTTTTTTTTTCTTTCTTGCTATTGTGTCTAACATATTTATAAAATATTTCTTTGTTGTTTTGTATGTCCCTCCCCCATGGTATAACTCCTGTTTTCACTGTATTTGATATTGGTATAATTTGTGGAGGGGAAGGGAAAAACCAATTGTTTAAAAAGGGATACAGGTGGACCCATTGCAACAATGAAATGTACAAGACGTTATGTTGTAAAACGAACTTTACAACTTGAGGGGGGCGGGGTAAGGGAAGGAATGGGAAGGGTTGGGAAGGGGAAACAAAGGAGGAGGCAACAATGCTTGATAAGAAATGTACTAATTACCTTGCCCATGTAATTGTAACCCCTCTGTACGGTATTTTCACAATAAAAGAAAAAAACGGAAAAGAAAGAAAGAAAAAAAAGAAATGTACTCATTACCTTGCTCATGTGATTGTAACCCCTCCGTACAGTATTTTCACAATAAAAATTTATTTAAAAAATGAAAAAAAAACCAAGTCCTACTTAAACTACTCGTGGAAGACAGCCAATACTTTTTACCCCATCCTTTACTCTCCTGCTGGCAAGATAGAAAAGCTAGCAATTAATGGGCTATGAGACACCCCATGCAAGCACACCTCCCCCATCTGCACATAATAGGATGCCAGAAGTTGTGCAATGTTGCACAAGTGTCTGGATTTTCCAAAATGAAACTTTTGTATTGTTCTTCTATTAACAGAAGTAAAATAATACTCTATGTTTAACAGTAGAGCTTTTGAGGCCAGACAAAAATTAATCAAAATTTTGTTCCCTGAGCTTACTAGACCATTTCCTCATCTACCAAACTAGTTAAAACTATCCAGTTAGCCTGAATGGATGCAATAAATCCCTATTCCTATGACATAGTAAGCTGCCACTTACTATTGCCACAAAAATACATGTTAATTTTAGAGAAGGAGCATTTCAGAGAAATAGTTCAATTACAAAGTTGATGACTCATAATAATCTACCCACATCCTCCTATAGTGTGATGATAAAACATATTTCCAAATATTTTATACCAAATATTTAGATTAAACAATTTGTTCCACTATATTCACTGTTCCATTGCCTACTTCAATCAATAACACACTTCTAAAAATATATTAAGATCTCTTGTTGTTTATAAAGGCTGTATATAATTCCAACATTTATCTGATCAGACTCCCTTTGGATATCTATATTGACTTCAGCTTTTTAACATTATTATCAAATGCTTCAGAGAGCTTTTTGTTTGGAACAAAAATCTTTGCACTTGAGGACAAAAAAAAAAAACATTTTTTAAATGTTTCTAAAATGTAGTCCAGAAATGCTTCCAGAAATGGCAGAACCAACTGGTATGCATACCAATAGAATAATTCCAAATAACCCTCCAATATGCTGGCATGTAAGCAGAGAGAAGCAGGTTTGTATGGTTAAAAGGTTGAAGTGCACTTCTGGTTCTATTTACACACACTGCAACATCTCTTGCAGCTCTTTGGTCCTTATAGAAGCAATATATCCCACAATGAGGTCTGGTGTAGGCATCTGCTAGTTCTGCCTGCTTGGTATCTATCCCTATTTTCCTAATAGCTTCCCAACTTTCTCTCAGTAAATCACACGGTTCTCACTTCAGGAAGTACTATTGAAACTTTAAATCAAGGTAGGTGGGTCCAAGCTAGTCCAACTTGATAGTATCTTTCCTGGGAAGCCAAATCGTCAGAAGACTGAGGGAAGTATTGCCAATACTCCAGAGCTTTATCATCTTGTAAACAGCATCCACTATTACTCAGTGGCTCCTGACTCCTGAGTTTCTAGAGCTGGTGGATTTCTAAGCCTGTGCATTCCATTATTTTCCTTACTATGAGCTATGTAACAGCGTCCCTGTCTTCACTGCTGCACTGTGGGTAGAGTTTACCTCAGATATTCTACAGTAATCCTTTTGCAATCAGTGGAGGAAGGGGTAAAAGGGGAGGATACTTCATTTCCTTCAATATTTAAAATCTTTTCCCTCATTTAATATTTGAAGAAGAATAAAAATCACATTTTTCTCTCAGAAGGCTTCTCAACCTATCAACAGCAGTCATTCCAAAATTCCAGATTACTGAATATTTTATGTTGTATACTTTGCATTTGTATTTTCTAAAAAAAAATCTGTATTTTGGGGGAAATGAAAGAGAGAAAATTCTCCATCTTCTATTTTTTTTAAGCTCATTCTTTTGTCCATTGGAAGAGGCACTATCTGGCTGATTTTCCAGACACTACTGAAATTCATCTAGGTCCACCTTTAAATTTGTTTTCCAAGTGGATTTTACAAAGCAAATCTGAAACCAGGGGACAGGATTTCCTCTGTATTCTTGTAACAACCTGGAAGGACTTCGTGTTGTTTTATTTTTTTTTCCTCTCCTATGCATCAAGGAGATAATCAGCCCAAATACTTTGTCAGTAGGATTTTCATTACTGTTTCATGGCCTCTACAAGGTAAACAAGGTTACCTATGCCCTTGAAAATCATGATTACCAAAGTGCTCAGCTCCTGCAGCAGGGGAATATGATAGATCTTCTACAGAGGCTGGCCAGGGGCATTTCTATGAAGAGGAACAACATTACATTTCCCATTTCCACTCTTTCCTCTCCAAAGACACACAAAACAAAGTGAGTTAGTAAGCCATCAACCACAACAGTCATCGTCTCTCCAGTCCTTTGGGCAACACTTTGGTTCTCCTAGAACATAGAGCTCTTGGGGTATGAAGTATCAGTAGATAAACTTGACTTGGTGATTGGTGATATAACGTTAAGATTCTCTAGTATTAAGAGAGATAATCTATATGAGAATGCTATATAAAGTGGGGTTATTTAAATATGGTAGTCCTCTGAAAGCAGTGAGAGGGAAGGAAACATCTCCAACTTCACTAGGGAAATGGGATTGACCCCCCCATGTGCCCACAGCACCTCCTGGTGGTTCACCCCCCAAGTAGCAACTTCTCAAAGCCCCTCCCAACACTAGCTGAAGAAAATGATCTAATCATACTTACACCCTTCGCTCTGACTGTCTTTGTTTGAGTTGTAGACCTGAAAAACAGAAATAGAAATTTACTTGTATGCATTTCATACCACCCTCCATTGTACCACAAAATGTGCAATACGATTTCTTCCCCAAATAAAAACTCCTTTGATACTTACTTCTCTGTACTTTAACAAGTCTTAAATGTACATGAATCAAAGTTACATATAGAATTGTATTCTAAAAAAAAAAATCTTTCCTAAAAAAAGCACTAAATGCTATGTATAAATAAAAAGGAAGGAATTTCAAATTAGTTACAAATCACTAAGCGTTAAGTGTGTACAAAGCAATGTGCTAAGCAATTCATGTGGATTATCTCACATAATCTACACAGCAATCCTGCTTGGTAGAAGCTGTTATTATCATGGTTGTATAGCTGGAGAATATAAGGCATAGTGAGGGGAACTAAGGTCCCATATCCAGTTAGGGACTAAGTTAGGGAAAAGATACATCATAAACTGTCAAATGTTAACACTGAAGAAAGGTACTAGCCATTTTTATTCTATATGCTTTTGTAAATTTGAATGTTATATGGAGATGCATGACATTTACATTAAACTCACATAAAATTTACATTAAATTTGCAAGAAGTACAAAAGGAATAAAAACCCAATATAGTAAAAGAACACATGACTTGCAATAAAGTAGAAACAGCAAGCTACAAAAAGGATGAGATAGTGAATATTTTCGGCCTTGAAAGATCAGGCAAAAACAACATTATGAGGGGCTGGGAAGGTGGCTCAGTGGTAGAGTGCTTGCCTTGCATGCATGAAGCCCTGGGTTTGATTCCTCAGCACCACATAAGCAAAAAGAAAAAAGCCGGAAGTGGTGCTGTGGCTCAAGTGGTAGAGCGCTAGCCTTGAGCTGAAGAGCTGAGGGACAGCGCCCAGGGCCAGAGTTCAAGCCCCACGACTGGACCAAAAACAAAACAACAACAAAAAAAACATTATGAAGGTAGTTATATAATGAGAGAAAACAAATAATTTTGACATTTAAAAAAGTATAATAATCAAGACTTTTTGAAACATTAAATTTACCAACAAGAAGAATCTGATTGAATTATTTTTTTATATATTTGGAAGGGGAATAGTAATTCACCTTAACTGGAGTCTAAACTGTGTGTTCAGAAACAAGTAATAGGCTGGATTTAATCTGTGGCCATTTTTGATTTATCTACAATATTCTGTCATCATTAAATATTAACAAGATGAAATATCTGCTTGAGAAAAGAAGAAAATCATAATGTCAAATCCGTCTTTGAAGGATGATTCTGTAGGTATGGAAAGGTATAGGGTGAAGATGTTACCATAAGCTAAGTTTCTCTCTTTATCCATACATACTAAGTGATTCTAGTGGCCACTCCTGGTAAGAATCACTTATATAACAAAGCATGTTATCCCTGAAAAGAGAACCACTAGACCCAAATGTCCTTACTTGCTATGAAACATGAATGGGAATGGGTGGTCAGAACCTGAAAAATGTTTTACCTTCACCCTGGCTGCTTCACTAAATTTCTTACACTTTATTGCCTTATCTCTATATTGAAAAACTTGCACAAAGAGGTCATTGAATGGTCAAACTTCCAACACAACAGATGACCTCACTGTATTATTATTTTCTATTTTCTAAAGAAAACTCTAGCTGCATAGTCTTTTTCCAAAGGTCAAAAAAATGAGGACAAAAGAATGGGTTGTAATATTTAAGAAGGGTGGTCTGAAGACAGGCATCAATGCACATACTTCAAAGGTTAGGGGTCAAAAGACTTTGATTCTGGCCTGGAGTTCACCACTGTTCACTTCATTTGGCTGACCTTTAGTTTCTACAAAATGGAAGTGATAATAGTTATCCTGCTTACCACTCCTACGGCTGCTGAGAAAATCAAATAAGATTGGGTCAAGAGCAATATATTAAAATAGTACAAAGATAATGCAGTGGTTGGCCTATATTACTGGAGGAAAAAAAGACTTAGCCATTATAGAATTTGGTGAATAAGCCAAACAAAAGTCACCACAAAATGTAAGTGGAGGCTGGCAGCAGCAGTACCAATTATTATGTGCAACAGAGGGAACACTGTTGATTGTGTTTTGCAAATGGGGCTCCATAGGACCTGCACAAGAATGTCAAGGGGGGTGGGAGAAAGGCTAAGACTTCAAGCAACCAAACAGCCCTTCCCTTTCTTCTTTGAGTTTCCTTATGTGACTAGCAAACAAGAGAAGATAGATAGATAGATAGATAGATAGATAGATAGATAGATAGATAGATAGATAGATAGATAGATAGATAGATAGATAGATAGATAGAGAGAGAGAGAGAGAGAGAGAGAGAGATAGATAGATAGATAGATAGATAGATAGATAGATAGATAGATAGATAGATAGATAGATAGATAGATCTATCTATCCCGGAGGTAGAGTCTCAGACTTTTCTGCCTGGGCTGGCTTCAGTCAGTGATCCTCAGAACTTAGTCTCCTGAGTAGCTAGGATTACCGGTGTGAGCCACTGGCACCTATTTATGTGTATGTTTAATGAACAGTTATTGAACGCTTATAAAAAAAACAGGCAATGTTTTAGGTGCTAAGGATACAAATAGACAGGATAGCTATGAACTAGTCTCAAGGAACGTTTCCATTGGTGGAGAAAAGAGAAACAAATTCATAAATATGATTTATTTAAACTAAGTTTAATGGAGAAAAGAGAAATGGTTACAATCGGCCTGACATGAGGAAAAACTTCTCTGAAGAAGTGGTATTTGCAGGACTCCATAATGATGAAAGGGCATTTCCCTGGGAAGACCTAGCGACCAATGTCCAGCAGATCCTTGAGATGCAAAAAAGAATGGCATGTGGAAGGAGAAGGACATGGTTGGCAAGCTCTGCAAGGCAGAGAAGAGTAAATGATGAGGACAGGCAGAAGAAAGCAAGACTTTATATCCTGTGACTAAAATGGATAGCTAGTTAACAGCCATGACCAATGACCTATGACAACTGGTCTTGCATAACTTTGGAATGCTGGGTAATAGAGAGGAAAGAGACCATATTTTGGCAAGTTATTTTTTCAGCTATCCTTGATCACTGCATTTTCCTGTGAACTAAAACTTTCTATCCAAGAAAAACATGTTCCTATTTAAAAATGGGTAAACGCAGAAGGAATAGTAAATTGTAGGGCTTCCAACCCTCCTTAATTAGGAAGTGAACTTATGCCAAATTACTTTCCTTCAAGGCTTCCTTGGTCTTCGGAGACCTCTGCCTCAAACATCCAGTCATTCTCTGAATTGGAGAGGTGTGATCAATGAGCCAATAGCACCAGAAACATATGCTGCCCAATCCTCTGAGGCCAGGCCATTAATCTATGTCTACTTTCTATAAATGAGCCAAAAAGAATGAGTTTTGAGATGAAGCAAACAAACCAGGCTTCCATAACTAAGTGACCACATGGTCCAACAAGGAAGTTCCAGGTTGAGGATGGACAGCCTCACTACTGCAGAGGCCAGATGTGGCACCACAGGAATAGCTCTATGTAGGAATGGCTGTGTTTACCAAGTACTTATCAAGTACTCCCCATGACAACACCTAATTTTGCTTTGAATGCCACATAGATTAGACTAGTGTAAATTTCCCTTTACAGATATGGAAATGGAGGCCCATTATTTGTTCAAGGCCACAAAGCTACTAAGTAGAGTACTAATCTACCTTGCCTCTACAGGTTCCAAAAGTTCCAATCAACTTTTACCTATCTAGACACACAACTTTTTTTTTGCTGGTCGTGGGGCCTGAACTCTGGGCCTGGGCACTGTCCCTCAACTCTTCAGCTCAAGGCTAGCGCTCTACCACTTGAGCTATAGCACCACTTCCAGCTTTTTCTGCTTATGTAGTGCTGCAGAATCAAACCCAGGACCTCATGCATGCAAGGCACTCTACCACAGAGCCACCTTCCCAGCCCAACACACGACTTTTCAAGCTTCTCCAGTGGTCAGTGTTTTGGTTCATAAATAATTTCCATACTAGTGGAAGCAAAGGGCATTCTCTTCACCTTTTTAAAATCGTTAGTCACCTCCAGGCATTCCTTTGTTCACAGGTCTCATGGCTGTCCACAAGCATCAAACTGAGGCTCAGAAGCCACAGCAATGTCCTGTGAAAGGTCTTTGTCCGTGGCTTTGGCTTGTGACTAACAGTTATCACATGCCTGCTTTCAGACAGGTCTCCTAAGAACTCTATCTTCACAAGACAGAATACAACTATCCAGATCAAGTCAAACGAGGAAGGGTCACTTAACAATGCCTGAATAATGGCTTCTAGGAGGAAATTAAGTTAATGTGCCTTTTCAACAACTTAATTGAAGCTGGGTCTATGAGTCTATGATATCTACGAGTCCCACTTGAAAGACCTGGCCACAGTGAAAGCCGGGCTCTGTGATTTTATGTTCCTCAATGTATCTATGCTCCAGTTCCTGCTGAATACTGAACATGAAGATTGGTTAAGCAGCAATGCCAATGAATATTCATTTTCAAATACATGCTACTATAGGAAAGAAATTAACCATGTTAACTTTATCTGATCAGGATCCATCTGTGAGTTTGTTAGGAGTAATTTCAACTCAACTGACATGATTAACTTCCTAATTCTCATGAGGACAAATTAATGCTCTATGTGTCAGATACCATGTCAAGAATCCCACAGACATTCTGTTGTTCAGTCCTCATACCACTCTTAGTGTTTCCATCATACAGATGAGAAACTGAAGCAGTGGAGAAGTAAGGTCACTTGCCCTAGGTGAAGCAGCTGGATTGAGAACAATCCATGTGGCAATTCCCATATTCTGTCTCTAAGCACTTAACCAGTAACCATATAATAAATAAAGCATTGTGGTGGTGGTAGTGGTAGTGATGGTGATGGTGGTGGTGGTGGTGGTGATGATGATGATGATGGTGATGATGGTGATGATGATAATGATGATGGTGGTGGTGGTGGTGATGGTGGTGGTGGTGGTGAGCTACCTTGGGCAGCTAAAGCAAGTGAGTCACTGAAAGAAACAACTTGTCTTGAGTCAGACACAAAATGAAACTGTGAATGGCCTTCAGAGTCTAGCCAGAAGTATTCACCACTAACCCTTGTAACCAAGCTGGCAACTAAGCTGGAAGTAACACTCCATGTTCTCTCTGAACCACAGAGCTCCAATCTGAAGATAATTACCAGGGCAGGAAAGTAGGTCTTTAATATAAATCACTAGGCATCTCAATTCTATGAGTCCTTACCCAGAAGCTACAATGGAGCATAATTTAATAAATCAACAGACGGTACAGAAAGCTTTCATATGCCTCCTCTGTACTAAGATGCGATTTTGCAACTAATTCCCTTCACTGCTGAGCCAATTTAATTTACATATCCCTAGAGAATTAAGAGAAAAAATACACAGAGTCATTCAGATTCCCAGAATTTTTCTATGGGTAACATTTATTACCATTACCCAAGCCATACTGAGAAAGCACAGAGGCACTTCTTTATAAACATGTAAATTAAGGACTTAAGTAAAACAATAATTAAACAGCAATCTAACTTTTCCTTTGACATAGAGCTGGTTTTGTACTTGTCCACACCACACTTTACTTCAGAAAGTGCAACAATGGAGGTATTAGATAAACCACTCATAAGAAAACTTCTCTTAAACTGCTGTTCCTCTCTAAACTGCACTATTTTACCTATTTCATCCCAAACTCCAATTTCTACAGTTTCTTCCATGTAGTCTAGGATACCTAAGCTCCTCCCACTGGGATGCTCCCCTAATAAAGGAGCAAAGAGACATTGTGAACAGAGCTACTGGTTAACTTTAAAGAGAAAGCATTTCACAGGCTGGATATACATTATTGGGTACTATCTTGTTCCTTATTGCTGAGACACAAAGAGTCTATCATCACTACAGCTTGTGCTTTGTGGTTGTTCTGAAGTTGGGTTTTCATAAATATGCCAAACTGGCCTGGAACTCAAGATATAACCTAGGCTGGTCTCAAACTCATGATCTTCCCTCCTTAGGCTCCAAAGTACTGAGCCTAAGGAGGAATTTACAAGCAGACCCCCACATTTATTTGTATCCTCTTCCTATTTATGGCAATAGGTCTGTAGCAATCTACTGTTCAGTTTCAAAGTCTGGCTCTGCCATCTGTTAACTCTACACCCATATCACTTAACATCGCTAGGGGAATATTAATATTGCCAGCCTTCTAGTATTATGAGAATGAAATGGAATGATAGATATAGAATATTGTAGACAGAGCATGGAATGCAAATTTAAGGGCCCACAGAGCATTCAATTGTTTCAATTCAATTCTTTCCTTCTCTTCATACTTCTTGTTTCAACAACAAAAATGTTCCCTGATGAGGAT
This sequence comes from Dipodomys ordii, assembly GCF_000151885.1. NCBI lineage: Eukaryota > Metazoa > Chordata > Mammalia > Rodentia > Heteromyidae > Dipodomys > Dipodomys ordii. Next base: position 606,350 of record NW_012267266.1, read on the forward strand.
GAGGGAAGGTTCCTCCCTCTGATAGGATAAATAGCTAAGAATGGGAATGTGGTTTGAGAGACTCAAAGGCTCTGGTCTCATTAGCACTGTAATATACCAACTAACACTAATTAATTAAGGAAGAGAAAGGCAAGGAAATAATCTAAGGCCAATGCTTAGAGCAATAATTGTCAGTTTAAAAATACTTTATTCAATAATAAAAATAACCATTCACCACTGATTACCTTTTCACTACTAATTATGCATCAGGTAAGCATTTTACATGAAATATTTAATTTTATCCTACCATTCCTATGTTATAGCATCTTATAGGTTAATTAACCTTCCAAAGCTTACATGGCAAGCAACTACAGAGCCAGGCTGAGTCCTACAGACTACAATCTATACGCAACCACAACTTCATACAACCTCTCCACCCAGTCCTATCTTCCAGTGGAAAAATAGCTTGGCGATTAATGAAGAACTTAACAGCAGCTAGACAGTAATTAACACAGCAACAATGCACACATTATGTAAGAACAGAATTGCCACCCAATTTAAATATAATAATAATCCCACAAACTTCCAATTAATACAGGATGGCACCAAAGGAAAACCACAAACAGCTTGAGACACTTAGGATGCCTCAAAAATATCCTTCCCAAAAATCAATGAGCACAAACAGACAGAACTGGCCAGGGCTGCTGAAAATGGTGTGGCAGCTGAATTTCTCAGCAAGCCCTAATTGCCGGGCCAAGTTAGGGACTTTTAATACACTTCTGAGAAGCTACTAGTAAGTCACCTCAAGTCTATGAAAACACATAAAACACAATAATGCACATGAATTTTTAGATCAGGAAGACTTTCCCAGGGATGCCAATAAGCCACACTTGACAAAGCTTTCAAGAAGTAACTGTTGGAGTCTGAAGGATGGGAGTGATACAGCCAGTGTGAATAGCCAGGTGTAAGTAATACACCTCAACTTGGAGGATAAAAAGACAGAACTTGTGAGTTAGGCAATGGTCCTCCTTTCTCCTATCAGAATGTGCTCTTGTCAATTTCTCAGAGCAGCATTTCTCTAGGCTTTTCTTTTCTACTGTGCCAGTTCAGCATTTACTAACTTAGGGAGGCTCTCATAAGAAAGGCCAATGAAAATATACTTGGTGGCACCTCCAATAACCTGTTCCTGAACAAATGTCAAGACCTTATTCTTGCCTGCAGAATTACATGTAAACAGGGTTCAGTATCTGGCATATAGCAGGCCACTCAAAAAGAATTGCTTAGATGGACAGGGTTTGAGTAAAAGGAGTAAGAGAGAACTTGGAAATTTTTTAAACTCTCACACTAGAGTTGATGAGAAAAATGCATTGGTCAGATAAAGATGTTAAGTCAGCAGGATGACACTGGTTCACACCTGTAATCTTAGCTACTCAGGAGGCTGAGATCTAAGAATTCCAATAAAAAGCTAGATCAGGAAGGACTGTCCCTCAGACTCTTATCTTTGATTAATCACCAAAAAGCTACAAGTAGAGCTGGGGTTCAAAGGGTAGAGTACTAGTCTTAAGCAAAAAAACCTAAAGAGCAGTGCAAAGACCCTGAGTTCAAACTCCAGCTTCCAGCTACCATGTACAAGAATGCCCACTTCCTTGACGAGAGGTGAAGATCAGGGTGGACACTCGAGAAGGCAGGTTTCAGATGCTATAAGCAATTGCCAGTGCATAGCTCTGCATGTCCACTAGAGCAATGTAGCTGGCTAAGTCACTCATACTCAAAGGAATAGGCCTCCTCCATCTACAAGGCAGTTTTGGTCATTCTTAGGTTAACACAGTTAGCCACATTTGGAGTTTAATCATTGTTAACTTATCCTTTTACCTCTATAGGCTTTAGATGGAAGCAGAGATGTAGAGACAAGTATGCTGTGGGTGAGCAAAAGACTTAGCATTAAGCTTCTTCTACTACTTTTGAGCAGCATGCCCTTAGATGATCATTTAACATTTCTGAGTCTGAGTCTGTTCTTTTTCATGGCAAAGCAGAGCTAAGTAATAATACTTTATGAGAGCACTTAAGAGAATTAGAAAGAGTTCTCAGTGCCTGAAGTTGCTCAAAAAAATGTTATTTCTCCTTGTTTTCCCTACAAAGATTTCCTAGTTTATTTGATGGCTGCAGATCATCCTCCATTTTCCCTTTTTTTGACATCCAATAGCTTTTACACTTCGTTCTATAGAACTTAACACTTCTGAACGCAAGTTTTCATTCCTCACCATTTCCAATCTCCAACCAATGATGACAATCTCCAACCCTGATGACAAGATTATTCCTACACGTCTATGGGGCGGAGAGAGGTGTCTAACTGGTAACAAATGTGGGGCTGAGCGCATATTTAGTACCCAAGAAACTGTTCTGATTAAAGGACAGGGGCTTAAGACAGAGAGGATGCACATTACCTATCTAGTTTTTCTCTTTGGGTCAGAAACGGGTCACAATAACCTCGATAAGCAAATTACCCTTATAGCAATGCTTTCACATTTTGAATTGTGCTCTTTGTGAAATCACCAATTAAACCAATAGCTTCCAGGGGAAAGGCTGAACAGCTCCCCCTGGAGTATGTGTGTGGTAATGTTATACCCAGATGCCCAGGGACTGGGTGGGCCATGTATTTTCACATTGTATCCGATGAACAAAATGCTTCTGGGGTTATTAACACAGATTATTGTGGGTGCTCCTACCCCAAGACTTTGATTTCTGTGTTACATAAACACTGTTACCATGGTTATTATTCAGGAAGCTTTGCTGTTTGACCTCAAGAAAAACCCAACCTCAAATCAGCATAACATTGACTCTCTAGACCACAACAGACCATCAGAGAGAGGGATCTGCCAAATTTCCTCAAGCTTCTAGAAGGAACTACTGTATTTTGGGTAGCAAGCAAGAAACAAGAAGAGGAAACGCTGCAATGTTATGCAATTTCCTTGCAATTCATATTCAGAAATCCTAAAAAACCCTTATAAGCAACTTCCCTATCTTTCAACTGAAGATTAGTATCACAGCCAATATAAACAAAAACTGGGAACAAAAATGGAAAAAAATAAATCTATGTAGAAATCAAAAAAGCATTTTAGGAAAACTTCCAAGGCCGCAGAAAGAGCATAGTCAAAGTGTCAGAGTCAAATGTACAAGAGTTAAGCAGATGGTTCATGGGGAGCTGACATGTATATAGGATATAGTCGGGTCACAATGCCAGGCACATTCTGGTTCTTACATTTCTAGGCTTCATGCTGATGCAACATGAAAAAGTGGGTATGAACCCATTAGTCCATAGGGAGAGAAAAGACCATCTCCTGTATATTCACGCGCGCGTACACACACACACACACTGCAATACTGAACACAAATGCCTTTATTCATTCCCCTTCCTCCCCCATGTCCTTGGAAAGGTCTGCACAGACTCACTAACAAGAGAAGAAACCTTGTTCTTTTATGCTTTGAAATCTGCAAAGGAGAAACTGCTCAGCCCAGTATGCAGGGTCCCAAAGTAGAGGCCTGTGAATCCATCTGCTGTCCAAGCAGGGCCTGTCCACTAGAAGCCACAGAAAGCATGTGAGTCAGTGCGGCACTGATCCTTCCTCAGAGGATTTGAAGCAAGGGCACTGGGCTGTCCACAATGTAACTGGAATCCAACTGAAGTCAGCCAAAGTTAACTCAAAGTACTTCTTGTTATCCCTACAGATTCACACTCAGAAAGGGGACTTCTGTCTTCTTCACTTGCCATTGGTGGCTATAAGTTCAAATACATTTTTAAAGCTAAGTTTTCTACCATAAATCTAGAAATAATCCTGATACCAACCCATGATCATGCACCTGAGGTTCTGAGATTATTCACATTTTTTATTCTGTTGCTCTGAACTAAAGGGGAAGAGAAGAAATCCCCATCTCTGATGGCACCAGGAGTCTTGGTGTTTTCTCACAAAAGGCATAATGGTACTTTCAAAATGGATCTTCAGAACTAGAATTGTTCCTCATTCTATGTAAGCTAAAAGTTCTTAGACTAAGTCTTCCCCACCTCCACACAGTGTGAGGGGCCAAGAGAGCTTGTTAGCAAAATAATTTCCCTTCCCATAGCTTCTTCCCTTCTCTGCAGCTTAGCATGCTTCCTTCCTAGGCAACACTATGCCCATGTAATACAGGCAATAAATAATTGACTTCCAACCCCCTTTACCTCGGAATGGTACTTCTCTGGGCAGCTACCACCACATAAGGCAATAACAGCCCCTTAGAGTGACCTTCAGGTCTGGGCAGCTATAAATCCTAGTCCGCCATGATGAAGCCCCTGGCCCACACATCCACACCAGGGTCTCCACTTCCTAGCCCCTTCTAGCTCCTCCTAAGCCTCCTAGGTTATTTAGGTCACCCCAGGCAATAGCTGGTGCTTCTCACTTTTCCCTTGTAGAGTCTTGCTGGCCCCCTTTCCCAGCAATAAACCTTTCTTTGTTCTCTGTACCTGAACGTCTGCATGGTTCTCTGGCAAAGTCTAATACATCTTTTTTTAAGCTTTCAGAGCTAATGGAGACTCCTCTGGGCTTTGCCACAGGCTCCAGGCAAGGCTGGCATTATTCCATTTTTGGAAATGATTCCTTATTCTTTAGGCACCCAGCATTCACTCACTCTTCCTTAGAGAAATTTAGTCTATTCTCCTTCCATGGACCTTACCCCTTTATCCTCACCTCAGGCTGACTTCACTCTACTTCTGACTGAGCATGGATAGAGAGCATGACAGACCAGCAAGAACGGCACTCACTCCCAATGCCCACCAACTTATTATGAAAAGTCTCAACACACACACAAAGTTGTTTGTATTCTGCTGCATTTGCCTTATTATTTATCACAGAGCTATCCCTCCATTATCCATCTATTTTCTTGTTTTCTTTTAAAACAAGTTGCACTGTGAGTCAAAACATTTCAATGTGCATATCATCAACTACTACAGCTCAGTATTTGATCATCGGTCTTTTAAGGTAAATTAATATACAATGAAATGAACAATTCTCAAGTATGTCAATCATGAATTGTGACAATTTCATTCACCTATATAAGTGAAAACCCAACTGATATAGAAACATTTCCATCATCTTAGTTCTTCCAGGACTCTCCCCACATTGCTTCAACCCTATCCCACCCCAGCAAGGTGATCTGTTTGTTCCCACCATGACTGGGTCATTCTAGACCAAGATAAAGATGAAATCATGTAGTATGTATTCTTCCATGGATACAATGTCTTATTCAACATAAATCATTTGAGATTTTTATACACGTTGTAACAAATACTTTGGGTTCCTTCTGAATAGTATTTTATTATCTAAATTGTCAGTCTTATCAGCACATTGGTGCTTTTCCCCTGTCTTTGGTTTCATATACAATGTTTCTCAAAATGTTTTGGTATAAATCTTTTGGAGGACCTTTGTTTTTACTTCTTTTGGCAAAGTACGTAAGATTGCAATTGACAAACCATAAGGTAGGTATTTGTATTTTTTATATATTGTTTATTGTTATTGAATTAGAAAGTACTCAGCTTTTCACCATTTCACACTCCCTTCTGTATGGAAGGAAACTTCATTTGTGCCCTGCTTAACATTTTTAGTATTTTAACTTCAGCCTTTCTGGTGGAATGTAATTGCTAGCATTCCCTCCACCTCAGGTCCTCAGCCCCTCCTACTTTACTTCCTGGAGCAGCTTGTACCTGCTAACCATCTCCACCCAAACCTGAACTCTACCCTGCCCTTCACAAAGAACTCTTCCAGGCTCCCACCAGTTGCTCCAGGATAGACAGGCATTCCTTCTCTTCACAGACCTAGCTGCCCATGCAGAGTACCTCCCACCTCTCGCCCCACTGTTACAATGATTCCCCTGGACAGGAGCAGATGCCACATTGCTCCCACTCCCTCTGATAAACATCCTTATAAACCTCCTTCTCCTGTACATGACAGTGTCTGTGAGGTCTTCAGGGATGGCTGCCTACAGTAATAGTATCTCACTATGGGTTTAGCTTGTGTTTCCTAAGTGATTAACGACATCAAGCACTTCTTCATTGTTATTTAGGCATTCTTAACCTTTCTTTTTGTGGGGCCTCTTCAAGTCCTCTCTCTCTCTCTTTCTCTCTCTCTCTCTCTCTCTCACTGGAAGTTGAACTCAAAGACTCATGATTGCTTGGCAAACTTTTACTACTTACTCTGAGAGAGAGAGAGACGAGTGTTACTGGGGGGGCTGAACTCAGGGCCTTTTGCTCAAGGCTAGCTCTCTACCACTTGAGTCACAGCTCTATTTCTGGCTTAGAGATAAGTGTCTTAAAGACTTTCCTATCCAGGCTGGCTTCAAACTAAAATCATCTGATCTCAGCCTCCTGAGTAACTAGGATAACAGGCATAAGCCATTGGCACCTGACAACAGTATATTTTGATAGGCACAGTTTTTAATTTTAATAAAGCTATTTTGGTATTATTTTATTGTTTTAGAGTCATTGCTTTCTGTATCCTGTAAAGAAACCTTTTTTTTTTTTGGGGGGGGGTCTGGTCGTAGGGCCTGAACTTTGGGCCTGGGCACTGTCCCTCAGCTCTTCAGCTCAAGGCTAGCTTTCAACCACAGAACTATTTTTAAAAGAAACCTTTTTTTTTTTTGGGGGGGGGTCTGGTCGTAGGGCCTGAACTTTGGGCCTGGGCACTGTCCCTCAGCTCTTCAGCTCAAGGCTAGCACTCTACCACTTGAGCCACAGCACCACTTCCTGCTTTTTTCTTTTTGCTTATGTGGTGCTGGGGAATTGAACTCAGGGCCTCAGGCAGGCAAGGCAAGCGCTCTACCACTGAGCCACCTTCCCAGCCCTGAAGAAACCTTTTGTATCATAGATTGCAATGATTTTGTCTCATGTTTTGTTCTGGAAAGCCTTGTAAGTTTAGCTTTCATGTTTATAATACATCTTGAATTAACTCCCTTTGTTCTACAAGTTTGTAAACATAATTTATAGGTAGTTCTTAGTCACAACCCAGATTTGAAATTCACAAAGTTAAAACACAAATTTAGAAATAAGTAGCATCTTCCCAGTTCACCAACTCATTCTCCTTTTCTTTGTTTTTAAATAATGTATGCATTTAATGCATTATGTGGACTTGTGTTTTTTTTAATTTAATTGTCAAGGTGATATACAGAGGGTTATTGTTACATATGTAAGGTAGTGAGTACATATCTTGTCAAACATTGTTACCCCCTCCATCATTCATTCTCCTTTTCTTTCTCCCTCTTTTCCAACTTTCTTCCCTATCTGGAAGTCCTCATGTTATGAAATAGACTTATATGCCCGTGGAGAGTCCTCATAATATTAGCATCACTGCCATCTGTCACCTATCCCTTCAGCTCATAGGACAAATGGGTAAGGGTGCTAAGTATCATGAAGGCCTACATATTAATACTCAAGGCTAATTCTCAGGTACTCAGCTGACTAAGCCATGATCTGAAAGAGCAGGGATTCCAAGATGCTGTCAAATATGGTGGCCTTGACTAGTGAGTCACTGATTATTGTATGTTCCTGATCAAGCACCTTGGCACTACGTCTTACTTTCCTAATGTGTCATCAGAAGAGGAACATAAAACAGACCAGCTTTTCAAATTCCAAACTCTTCTAGAGCCGATCATTTTTAACACCCCACCAATGAAAGTGAACTACTTTTAAGTCCTGATGGGATTTCCATGAACTTTAAGAGTTTCATCTCATATTAGGGTAAAAAAAAACTCAAATCGAATCAGCAAACAAATAAATTGGCTTTGCTGGCAACTGGTTAGGGGGAAAAACCTGCATTTCAGCAAAACAGCAAGCACTACAAAGTAAAAAGGAGGCTGCATTGGAAGGCTACCCATCAGAGATCAATCAGCTTACGAAGTAATATGGCTCAAAGCTGACCTGGAGGAAAGGGGAGTGTTATGTTCACATCAAAAGCATGAAATGCCTAACCCAAGCCTTTCACTTCTTCTCTCAAGAGAGCTATGCAGATCCATCAGGCTCCAGTTACAATCACAGCCAGCCAAAGGCTACTGAGAAAGCTTAAGTTCAGAAGAGAGGATAAGAGAAATTAGGACAAGTCATACTTTTGACCTGAATTGGACAAGGAGAGAAGAGGGGAGGGGAGGGAACTGGAAGGAAGGAGAGGGAAAAGGAAAAAGCAAAGCCAATAATTCCCATGGTAGAACACTTATTTCCAGTATGCCATTTCTGGCAATGGGTGACCTGATGAAGGCACCAGCTCTCCTCTCAAACCCTGAGGGACTGGCACTGTGAAACAAGAATGTTTGATTAGGAAATACTACATTTTCAAATTATTAGTACTGAAGTTGGAATCAACAGTATGCTCATGCCTAAACAAACATTATCTAATGTGCATCTTTAGATGACATCGTAAAGTATATTTCAGCTGTCTTCCATTTCAGAATGCTAGATATCACTTTAATATTTCATTTAGGACATCTTTAAGCAAATAATAATTGTTATATATAATATGTTATATATTAAATATATAGCATATTTTATATATAATAGCAAATATATAATGTATAATTAATATAATGGCATAATATATAACATAATAAAGACAGAAAAGACAAAAAGAAAAAAATGAAAGCAAAAAAGTAACCCTCAATATAACACAAAAAGGACATATAACTAAGAGTTGAAAATGGAAAGCAAAGCATCAGCTTATGTGGTATCAGTTGACAAAATAAATGTTGCATGATCCAAATTTTTTACTACCCTACATTTGTACAAAAATAATCACAAAAGCATTTCAATAGCCAACGTTAGGGTTACAAATAAATTCTAGCAAGGAGATAAATTCACAAATCCATAATCATGAATAGTAAGGCTCAACTGTACATAGATGTATACATGTAGATATACATATCCATATATACATATATTGTATGCATACATTAATATATGTAAGTTCAAAATTGTATTTATAATTTTGGGTGTAACCAGGTATATTCATGCACTTTATACTGTCCATGGCTGGTTTCTGTTCTACCACAACAGAACTGAGCAGTTCCACCAGTCTGTTTCAGGATAATATGCATGGTTAATTTTACTAAGTTTTGAATGATTGCACCAATTAACATTCCCACCAATAATACATTATCACGGATCCATAACTTACTTTTCAAACATTCCCAAAGCTCCTTCCTTGGATCACTTATTTCTCTCTTTGTGTACCCAACACTTAGAAATCTTGCCCATTCCCAGAATTCTCTGCAGATGGTGTCAAACTATATTAACCCTTTGACCTTTTCTGGATATTTCCATCTAGGAATTTCCCTGAATCTTATCTATTTCTCTTTCCATGTCCAGTATCTGTTTCTCTTATCATCACCAAAACGGTTTCTTGAGACAGTGGGAGGAACATGACGTTATAACTAGTGAACACAAATCCAAGTTAATAGTTGCTTTTTGTTGGCTGATGTCAAGTGCATGGAACAGAAAATATAAAATACCCAGATCTATGTTCCTACAGTAACTACTACTTTCCCAGCTCCACACTGACCTCATCTATAAAATGGACTGTAGCATCTCAACTGAAGGATAAGCCAACACCACATATGGCATGTAATAAAGGTGAGCCAACAGTCATTCATAATCACTGTCTTAGTCAATGGGGTCACTTCTAGCTGGGTATAAAATCTTTTTTTTTTTTTTGGTCCGGTCGTGGGGCCTGAACTCTGGGCCTGGGCGCTGTCCCTCAGCTCTTCAGCTCAAGGCTAGCGCTCTACCACTTGAGCCACAGTGCCACTTCTGGCTTTTTTCTTTTTGCTTATATGGTGCTGAGGAATCGAACCCAGGGCCTCAGGCATGCAAGGCAAGCGCTTTACCACTGAGCCACCTCCCAGCCCCTGGGTCTAACATCTTTAAGTCCATATTTTCACTCTCACATCTAATTGAGTGATAATAAAAAGATCTTTCTTTCAACCTGATGGGCAAATCTATTCCTTTCTCTCCAGACTTCATCATCCTGTGTGGGAGGAAAGCCCATGGGGCTTAGAATGCCTTTACACTGGTTTCACTTCTATCCCCACCTGGCAAGCACATCCTGTATGTGGCCACAGTTCTAGAATCACTTCTGCTCAGAAACTTTCATGTTCATATCATCTCTTATAGCACAATATATAGATTTGTGAGGCCTCTAGGAAGCTAGTCATCATTATGTCCTAGTCTATTTCCCACTCTCCCATCATGGCCAGTAATGGGAAATTGCTGGCTATTTCTTACATGTTCCTGTCTAAAGTACTCATTTCCATTTTCCTGCCAAGAAAGCCCTTCTACCCATTTCTGCCTGTGATATACCCTTCATTATCCTACTTTATGTGTACTTCTTCTAGAAAACTGCCTTCCTCTCCACCTAAATGCACCTCTATCTTAATAGCAATGTGTTCACAGCTCACATTGAACTCTTCCCCTCTGAAATATAGCAAGTCAAGAGGTTCAACACTGTAGATACCATGGGCTTGCACATGGTAAAGATTTAATAAATACTAGGTGAATTCCATGCCATGCCAACTGTATCAGATGTGCTGTATATGCACAACTCAAAACTGGTTTATGTTAACTTTAAAAGGTGCTGATCCAATCATCCACAATAGTTTTGTAATTAAAAATGAACTTAGAACTTAAAGAGCTCTTCAAATCTGGGAAGAGTAAATTGCCATCTGCCTACCGGCATTTTAAGTACTAAATTGCTCACTTATAGTTGTGCTCACACTAAGGAAGTTAAGCAGTCAGCATCAAGGCCAGGCTTGGAACCCAAATTTCCTGGTTCCCAGCAGTTTGTGAGCCATAAGAAAAACAGTTTATTATAGCATGGCAGCTCACTTAAGTTTCTGCAATGGCATTCAACCTTGATACTCCAGGTGATTAGAAGTCTCACTACTCTGCTTCTTACATCATCTTGTTGAGAAACAACAAATTATTAAATAAGTAGTGTTGAGAAGAAAAAGAGAGATCTCTACTTTACATCATTCTTAGATGCCAAAATCCACTCATCTTAGAATGAGGATACACATTCAAGCTAAGGTAGAATATATGAAGTCTTTCATAACCAAAATGTAAGTGGTTCTTCCAAATGACAAAGTAAAGGTAAAATATGCCAAAGAAAACAATTTAGAAAGGATAATCTATTTGCACAAGAAGAATATTCAAATTAAACATAAACAAGAAATTAAACAAGGATTATTTTTAATGAAGAACATTTTATTTAAAAATGGTACTATCTGTATAAATATTTCCCAAGGAAATGGACATCTCCATATGAAGTTAACAGAAGTATAAATTAGCTCTGTTTTCATGGAAAACAAGTCAAAACCGGGTATATATGTTCAGCAAGAAAATACACATCTCTGAATTTATGCTAATGAAAGAATCATAGGAAGCAGCCCATTCAGATGTCTCATTGAATGCATGAGCCTCCTATCTATTATGGGAAATCTATGTATTTACACGTTTCTCAATTTTCCTATGATCAAAGGAGTTTCTAAGTTACTCATGTGCTTATAGTTGTAGAACATCACTTAGAAACAAGTAACATAGGTAATGGTAGCTTGTGGTGCTAGTTGTCCATTCTTCTCCTATTACTTAATGTGTGGGGGCAAAATTTTCCCCTAGCTAAAATCACTGTGTTCCTTAGAGAGAGAAATTCAAAGCAGGGCTGGCCAAGGAGATGTAAGTGTGTGTATAGAGGGTATTTATGGGACCTTTGTTTCTCTGACACATACAACATTCTGTTCTCTTCTTTCTACCTGAACCACAGATGTAAGGGCCATAGGTATAGCAGCCATCTTGTAATCCTGAGGTGATAAGGAAGACCAAATAGTATATCCTAGTGATGCAAGAGCAGCAATGTGGAAAGAAATGGGTCCCTAATGGCTTCAAAGAGAAGCCTGTCTCAGACTCCCTCTCCCACTTTGTCATCCCTATTCACTCTCATTTTTTTAGTCATTGTTTGTTGTATTTTCAGTTATTTATAGCAAAACTCATGGCTAAATTCAGGTATTTGAGAAAAATATAATAAATGAAATAGCTTATTTATAATATATGTAAAAAGTAAACATCTTGTTTACATATGGATATGTATGTTTAGATACATGTATGAACAGACTGAAAGTAGTAACATATTAAACATTGATCACTATCGTCTATGAATGATATGACATTAATTTTTCTCTTTTCTTTTTTCCTGACTGTTAAGCTTGAACTCAGGGCCTGGGTACTGTCCTTGAGATTTTTTTTTTGCTCAAGGCTACTGCTCTACTACTTTGAGCCACAGCTTCTCTGGTTTTTGAGTGGTTAACTGAGATAAGAGTTTCATGGGGACTTTTCTGCCCAGGCTAGCTTCAAACTGTGAAAGGAATGGATGGGATTCTGGACAAATCAAGTCAGGAGCACACGCAGGCTGTTGTTCTGATCTTTTCCCCCCTCTCCAAATTCTTGCCCTCTCACAATGGCTTCCCATGCTGTCAGGCTGGACAATAGTGTTGTCCCATTCTGGGGCCCTGCCCACACTTCCTCTGTTCAGCTAAGTTCAAAGAAGAGGGATAGATGTGCTCCTGCCACAAGAAACCCCCCATCATGCCCAAGAGTGAAGCCGTCAGCCATTTAGGGGATCATAGCCCTGATTTCACTCCGCTATTCTGAGTCATACAGTTGAACAAAATGATTGCTCTCATTAAAAAACGAGCCCACACTTTATTGCCAGCACAGGCATTCCCAAGTGCTCTAAAGCTGAGTTTGCCTGGGCGGGCAGCCAGCCATCTGGCCAGCTCCAGTAACTTATGTAACTTGTTGGGGTTTCCACCTTCTTCTTGGGGGATGGGGAAGTTCCTGCAAGGCAGAGGCAGGAAAAAGACTTAGATAAAGCCATCATTCTACCATGTCTGAACAGCCTGCTAAACAGTCAGTCACAGGGCTTTTTCATATAAAAGCTTTTATGTAAAAGCAACATAAGGTAAATGGGATCAGGCTAGCTTACAGGCTAGCAGCAGTAGGGAAAAAGCAGCTTGAGGTTAAATGGATTGAAGAAAGGACATGAGTAGGCTAATGCAATGAATTCCTACAATAGTCCCTTTTCTATGTCAGCAAAGTACAAAGTAAAACCCAGGCAGATGCATCAGTGTGACAGGGGATGGTAAATGAGCCCTATCCCCTTGTCAGAAACTTCTGAGTTTAAAAGGGAGGAAATGGGGAAAGGTGCTTAATTACTTTAAACCAGGCTAGAGTTAAGGTGGTGCCATAGTGAGTGATGTATCTTCTCCCTGAAACTTTACCTTGAGTTTTGGCTGATAGTTATGGAGGCATAAAGGAGAAGCAAAAAGGAGGAAGCAATTAAGTCTTATAAATAGGAAGCCTACAGAAAGATCACTGGGTTGGAGATAATTCTGCCCTATAAGAAAATAACTAGCCTGCTGCTTGTAATGATAATGATGATCAGGAGTATAACTCAGATCTTTAAAGAATTTTAAAAACATTCACTTGTACCAGTGCAAATAAAGTAGGCTTTACAGATTTGGAAGTCCTAATCTCCAGTATGTCCTCACCATGTGGGAAAGTAGGGAGACAAAGGGAAGGGGCACACACAAGAACACAAAGCCCACCAAGACATTCAGACTGTATACATGTGATTAAAGCTTTATGAATGTGCCAAGATGCTTCACAAAGGTATTTTAGGAAAAAAAATGGTATAAATCAAGAGAACGGATCTAAGCTAAAATGATGACAGATACTGGCTGTGTGACTTTGAGTGATATTTCCCAATATTGATATTGATATTACAATTAAATGTACAAATATATAAACACAAAACACTTTCCCGCATACAAAAACACTCAAAGGATGGGGGTTATTGCTTATTAATGCTTGATTGATGCTGAATTTCCTGAGAGCTGGAACTAGTACTCCTGGGTCCTAGAAATAATCTCTAGAAATATGCTAGCACAGTATTCTCTAAGAAACACTCAAGAGAACTAAGGCAGGAAGATCATGAATTCAAGGCAATACATAATGAGATCCTGCTCTAAAATATCAAAAAAGAAGAAGATGCTTAATAAATGTACATTGGAAGAAGAAGTGAGCTGGGTCATAAGTAGAATGAGAACTTCAGGAGTTGAGCCATCCTTTGGAGTAAGGCAATGATCATGGCAACATAACAGTTGGAATAGGCTAGGTACAGGAATATGCATAGGAGAACTTAATCTTGGCCAGACAGGATGAAGTAGTTGCAATACCACATGGTGCTAAAAAAAAAAAAAAACTGAATACTCTCATACTTCAATCATCCCCCATTCCAAAAGGAACTTCCCTTCTTTCTCATTACCATAACTACCATATCAACATGGCTAGCTGTACTGATACCTGCTAGCTCAGACACTGAGGTAAAGGGACATGTTTCTGATTTAATCCTCCCGTAATAACAAGATCTATTGTGATCTAGCTTTATGGCTGAGGAAATAGAATTATAAAGTTAGTCAGCAATAACCTTGTGGGTAATGGGGCTGGGACATGGATCTGCATACTCTCAGACACCAGTGTCTATACTTTTTACCGTTAACCTAGCAATGCTGCTGCCAAATGCTGCCTATCTATGTGCATTTTTCTCTTCATGATGATCTTCATGTTCCTATTTTTCTTTATATTTAAAAGGCCACAACAAAAAGATGAACAGAAGATAGCACAAACATTTCAGAAAATCATCCCTACTTGGTCTCCACATCATTCTTTGTGAAAGAAATGCAAACATATAGCCAATGAAATTGTACCCCCCCCGCCACACACACACACACACACACACACACACACACACACACACACACGAGAATGGCTGAAATGAAAAAGGTGGACAACTCCATGCACGGGGAAGGGTGTGAAAGAACTGGACCCCTCAGATATTGCTAGTGGGACAGCAATGGGTAAAAAATATACAAAAGACAGACTGAGTACTTACAGCTATAAAAATACATGCTAAAAAAGGTCCCTAAATGTTTTATTCTTAACAGCTCAAATTTTGAAATAATCTGACATAAGATGGGCACCAGTGGCTCACGCTTATAATCCCAGCTACTCAGGATGCTGAGATCTGAAGAACATGGTTTGAAGCCAGTGAGACTCATCAACAATAAAGAAACAGTGATTAGTTTCTTAGGTCTCTATAATAAATACTTTGTATCAGGAAGAACTACTGCTACAGATAAACATGGATGAACTTCACAGACCCTTCATGGAGTGGAAGAAACCAAGGTTACACAGTCTGCACCATGAGTGCATTTGCATGAATTTCAGCAACCAGGAAAATTCCTGGTGACAGTAGTCAGAACAGTGATTCTCTGGATGGTCAAAGCCAGAAAGGAAGCTAGAGTACACTAAGGAGCTTCTGGGATGTTAGAAATGCTCCACAGATCTTGATTTGGGAAGAGGGGCGGGAGGGGATATATGTTTATAAATCTGATACAGACCAGTCAATGACAGGTGACATTCCTCTCAAAAGCCCTCATTTTGGAGTCTCTAGATGCTGTACTAGGATTTACTGCAGGCAGGAAGTGAAGTTCTGGCTGCCTCTCTCACTGTCTCTCATCGTACAGGCCAGAGCAGTGACTGCAGTATAAATGTTCTATGAGATTATCCCCTAGTAGTGGGCTCACACAAATATAATCTTTGCTCTGAACCCAGCCATGGTCCAAAATTAGAGGACTCTGTCTCTAAATTTTCCTGTTGTCTTGATTGCATAGACAAAAAATTAAATATGTCAAAAGCTATCACTCTGTCCCTGCTTATTTCTTCTGTATTACTTCATAATGTGGCTCAATGAGGTACCCTCCTGGCCCTCAAGAGATACATCTACATGTACCAAATCCTAGGGAAAGCACTAAGTCAAAAAGATACTAAGCCCAGTACCAGGCATCAAAGGTACAGGAATAATCCACTTTCTGAGCAGTTTCACTCAACTAGGCCCAGACTTAGCTAGGAGCCACAGCTAGGACCTCAGAATTCAGTAGACTTGGGGGTTCAGGTACAAAGAAGAAAGAAGTGGCATCCAGTTGAAAGTGATAACACTATTATTTAAGATGAGAACAAACCTTAAAGAGAAGAACTTCTTTCTTATAAACTTACCACCTTCTTTAAATTCATGGTATTTGGGTTGGTTATTTTTTTACAAATACTTATTATGCTCTCATTGCATCTAACATAATTGATGAAAATTCCTCAATATCATGACAGAAAGTCTCCATGGAGATTTCCAAACTGTCTTCAAAGGGTCTTCTGGTGGCTGTTTTGTTTTGGTTTGCCTTTCCATATATTTTTGCACATTGATAGCATGTTATCAAGGCCAGCCTCACTTATGGTATCACAGATGGCAGGATTTCCAATGGGTCTTTTTGTAGCTGGTTTGTTCAAATTTGGAGCCAACCCAGATTCATACATTGGATTTTCTCAGGTGTCTTAAATTATTTTTAACAGTCTCCTTTCCTCCCCTTCCCATAGCATAGCTTTACCAGAAGACATGAACCTGTAATACTTTAAATTCTTTAAAAAAAAAACAACAACAACAGGTAAATGTGGTAAAATGTTGAAATGTGATAAAGCTGATGGTTGAAACATGGTTGTCATGTTATCATTCATTGAGCATCATTGTGTTTTCCTCCCAATTTTTACTTTGAAAAATTTCAACTTTTACAAAAGAAAAAACAGGCAAATTCCTTTCTTGGCCCAAAGATTCAGGGTTAAACCAATAATAAGAACATTTATTATTTGTTTACTATGTGAAAGCATTGTGCCAAGAGATTTCTATGGATTATCTCATTTAACTGTACTGAAAACTATGAGGTTGGTGTTAAAATCATTCCCATTGAACAGTTAAGAATCTAGGCCACAAGACAATTCAAATAATCAGAGATGAGATCTGTATTCACACCAGGCTGTCTAAAACCAGGCCACATTCTTGGCCATCATTATACACTGGTGTTTCTGTTTTCAGTTTTAAATGGATTGATGATAAAGGTGGCCACTGGCTAACCCTGATTATGTATTTTCTAGATGGAGACTCAAGAAGAAAATTGTCAGTGCACCTTTTTCCAAAGGGACCTGGAGACTTCTCAGATATTATTTCATATCTCCTTATCACTGGAGACAAGAAAGACTATGACCCCCCCCAAAAAAAAGCAAATTGGGAGAGGAGAGCTATTGAGTATCCCTATCAGGATCTACCACTGAAGACCTGGTGGCCTCAAGTGTACCTGCAGTCTATTCTGATTACAGCTAAGACCCAAGGAGACAAAATCTGACATCCCACACACATCAGCAAATAATAAAGCAAGAAAAAAAAATCTAAGATCAAATGTGCTTATTCATAGGAAAGTCTCCAAGAATCCAGGAAATGAAATGGAAAATATTTTCAAATGTCAGGATCACTGAAAATAAGAAAGAATGGTTGAGAGGCTACTATCCCATGACCTTACCTCCCACCCTAGTACTTTTCAAAGTACTGCCCCTGTTTTTTCATGCTGGTGAATACAGTAGGATAAAGAACTGCCACAGTCAGGACAGAAAAAACAAAGACACCAAGACTGGCTGAAGGATACTAATTTATATGCTGGTACATCTCTTTCTCACAGATGTCTTCTTGAATTTTTGTGGTCAAAGGAAGGTAACAGATCTGCCTTTGGGGAAACAAGGTGTGAAATATTTTTGTTTCCTCTCCCTTCCACCTTCCCTTTTTGTTCCTAAGAGACAACTAGTGACTTCTGGAGCTAGCTGCCAGGAAACTGCTGGGATCAGCACAAAGACCTGAAGCAAACATCCCAAGAGCTGGATCCCACATGAGAAAAGCCACCTGGCTGACTATAGTGGCCCCAGGATCTCCAGTCAGTTCAGTGCAACAAATTTTGCCAAACTTCTACATACTTTTAAAAGAAAACAGGAAATCAAAACAGGATACTTATTCAGCCTTCTTTGCAAAATAAGGTTAAACAATAATGCTCTGTGTATCAATAAAACAAAATAAAGTTTTATCTGTCTAACGTTTTTAGTTCTTTATTTTTCACTGAACCCAGTAATGGCATTAAAGACACTGCTTACAAAACAAGAGAAATCAAAATCTCAAGCAAGAGCCATTGTTGAGCTTTAATTTTGTATGATTCCTTTACCCATCACCAATAAAAGCCCTCTCAAATTTATCTGTATAACTCCTTGGAATTGTTCCTTATGAAGCATATCTGTGCTGCTTTCTAACCAGAACCCAGTTCCCTACATTTCTTCTAGTAACAATTCCTCAATTTCCACTTAGGGTACAACCTCTGACCCCTATCTGTGCCTGCCTGATGAGACACAGATAACCCCAATGCTGTATGACTCAGGTCTAACCTCAGTCATGGTGATTCTGAAGAGACAATACAGAACCCCAGCCCAGGCCAATGAAGAAGTCAGGCCCAGGACTTTTACAGAAACTATTAACAAAGACCAGTTCCTTCCCTGATAAGTGGGAGGGTGTCAGCCAGAAGCTGCCGGCTTTGGGTGCCTATCTGTGACACAATGAGACAAGCTACCTGAGAATAATGCCACACAAAGAAAAGCTTGAACTAGTGGTTCAGAATCTAAATTCTCTCTAGTTCACATGCTATTTAAGTGGATATGCTTCCTTTTAGGAGTTGAGATTCCACCTACAGGGAACCAGATGTCTCTATAGAACTATTTTTACAATCTGGTTTAGTAAGGTCTCAATTTATATTTCTGGCATGTAAAAAGATATCTTTTTCCAGCAGGCTATCTTATAAACCCTGCATTTCTCAACTCTCAGTTTTATTTAGTTTTGATTTTATTCCCTGGATTCATACTGAATGGATACATTATAATATATGAATGTTAAAAGACTTTAGGGAGTCTATACAAAAAATACAGCAATAATGACTAGATCACATGTGTTAGCATTATAAAACCCTTCCTCTTGAACTTACTTTCAGGATATACAGGACCAAATGGAGACCAAGAGGATGCCCTTCCTCTATCAACAACAGTGCATTGTCACTAATGCTCTGCACACATGGCCAGCATGGCATTAACTCCCTTATTTACTTTATAAACTTTCTGTTTCCACAAAGGAGATGCTCTAAAAATGGTTTAATATCCCCATAACAAATAATTTTAGTATATTTACAATATGATTACAGAATCATTATCATGTAATAAAAATGTGCAGAATCCATCACTGAAGAGAACTTGTAATGATGTGAAATGGAATGTGGTGACAGCATATCTTACATGGATGTTAGGTTCTAAAACTAACATTTAAGGAAAAGAGAGAGTGAGAATGACTCATAAAAAGTCCTTGAATACTACATACAACATAACACCCTTCTCCCCATTTAAAGCTCACTACTACACTGTCAGTGAATTCCACAGACAGCTTCTCCATTTACATTGCCTCCCTCCACTGAACACCAGGCAAAGCAGCTACCTGTATTCAGGAGCCACCTTACAAGATTTCTGCTATTTCCATAATCTTTGTAGCTGAATTCATTCAAATTAACTGCAAGTAAGATGTGCCTTGACAAATTTTATCATGTTTTCTTAATAATATCAGGTAATCTCTTTATTCTATGTGATCCCTTTGGAGCAATCTTAGATAACCAGGGTAATGAAATTCACATAGTGTGGGTTGGGAGATGATGTACATAGGAAACATCTACAACAAAGTCAAGCTAAATTAAAACTACTTATTGACTTACTAATTATATGTAAGGACATATTAGGGTCATCTGATCTGATCGTTTAAAATAATGGGGAAGTAATATCTTTTGTCAAAAATACATGAGACAAGAATAGGAATGCATACCTATGATCTCAGCTTAGGAGGTTGACATGGGAGGATCATGGTCCATGGCCAGCCTTGGAAAATGGACAAAATAGAAAAAAAAAAAAAACTGGGAATGTGAATCTAGTAGGAGAGCATTTGCCTTCTTGCTGCAAGGTCCTGAGCTTAATCCTTTGTACCATAAAAAAGATAGAGATGGATTAGATAGATTAGATCAATCGATAATAGATGATGGATGGATATTTAGATAGATAGAAAGACAGACAGACAGATACAGACAGACAGACAGACAGGCAGATTAGAGGAGGAGAAGGGGAGGAATGGAAAAAAAAAAATTTTAAGTGAAGCCTCAGAATATCAAAAATGAAAGTGAGGAACTAGAAAAAAGCGGTCCTTTCACCTGAACCATGACACCCCAGAGATGTCCACAACACAATCTGAAAACAACTAATCTAGAGATGAAACTGTCATCTCAATACCTTTCATTTTATAACAGCAGAATCATAGGCCTAGAGCATAAAAGCAATTCCTCCAAGATTCTGCAGCTTCGTGGCACTGCTGTAGATGGCAAATTTCCTGATTAAATCTGCAGCTTTACCATTACAGAACTGCCTTCCTGTCACATACATACCCTTTCCATGTAAGATGTGAGCTTTCAAAACTGTAAGCAAGAGCTAGCATCAAAAATGAATATATCAAAGGAGTAGAATTGTAGGAAGAGGGGTGGCAGATACAAATCTTACAGAAAAAAAAAAAAAGAAAAGAATGGATTAGTGGAAAAGCCATCTTCTAGTCTTCAGGAGAACTGAAGAACATGATAATATAGATGTATATGAGGAGAAGGGTGTCAAGCAGGACTCAACAGAAGATCTTAAAAAGTGGGTAGGGCCATTCTTCAACGAAACAGAAGAAGCAATCCAAAAATTCATATGGAACAATAAAGACCCCAGAAAATAATCCTTAGCAGAAAGAACAGCGCTGGAGGAATAACAATACCAGACTTCAAACTCTACTACAAAGCCATAGTAATAAAAACAGCTTTGTACTGGTACAAGAATAGATCTGAAGACCATGGAATAGAACCGAAGAACAAGAAATGAACCTATAGCCTATAGCCACCTAATCTTTGATAAGGGGACCAAAAAAATACAATGGAAGAAAGACAGTCTCTTCAGTAAATGGTGCTGGAAAAACTGGTTAAACAACTATAGAAAACTAAAATTAGATCCTTGTATATAACCCTGCACCAGAATCAACTCGAAATGGATCAAAGACCTTGGAGTCAAAGCAGACACCCTTAAAATATTACAGGAAAGAATAGGAGAAACTCTAGGGCTCCTTGGCACAGGCCAAAATTTTCTTAATAGAGACCCAGAAACTCAATAAATCAAAGAAAGGTTGAGCAAATGGGATTGCATGAAACTGAAGAGCTTCTGCATGGCAAAGGACATAGCTAGCAAGATCAATAGAAAGCCCAAGGACTGGGAGAAGATCCTCACTAGCCATACAATGGACAAGGGCCTCATATCTAAAATATACTTAGAACTCAAAAAATTAAGTCACCCAAAAACAAATCCTCAAAGAAACAACAGCCCAATAAATAAGTGGGATAAAGACTTAAAGAGAAACTCCTCTGAAGAGGAAATAAGAATGGCCAGTAGACACATGAAGAAATGCTCAACTTCGCTGGCCTAAGAAATGCAAATCAACACAACATTGAGATTCCACCTAATCCCAGTTAAAATGGCTATAATCAAGAACTCTAATAACAACAGATGGTGGAGGGGATGTGGCCAAAAGGGAACCCTACTGTATTGTTGGTGGGAGTGTAAACTTGTTCAGCCACTCTGAAAAGCAGTATAGAGGTTCCTCAAAAGACTCCACATAGAGCTCCCCTATGACCCAGCAATCCCACTTTTGGGCATTTACCCAAATAATCACAAACAAGGCTATACTAAAGCTACCAGCACAACTATATCTTAGTATTATTCTCCATAGCTAAGATATGGAACCAACCCAGATGCCCCTCAGTAGATGAGTGGATTAAGAAAATGGAATTCTATGCTTCCATCAGAAAGACCACCACCACCCCATTTGTTAGGAAATGGAAAGACTTGGAAAAAATCCTATTAAGAGAAGTTACCCAGTCCCAAAGAAATTTAGGTCCCATGGTTTCCCTTATTTGCAATAATTAGTATTCATATAGTATAATTTTATCAGATGAGCTGGAAAGCTCAAAAACCATGTATAGAGGGCTGGGAAGGTGGCTCAGTGGTAGAGCACTTGCCTTACATGCTTGAGGCCCTGGGTTCGATTCCTCAGCACCACATAAGCAAAAAGAAAAAAGCCGGAAGTGGCGCTGTGGCAAAAGTGGTAGAGCACTAGCCTTGAGCTGAAGAGCTGAGGGACAGCGCCCAGGCCCAGAGTTTAGGCCCCACTACCGGACCAAAAGAAAAAATGTATAGATGACCATATTACATGATGCTAAGTGAAATGAACCCTAAGATATGGACATAAGAGGTTTGTCTGTCTTTATTGTTACTGTTTTAAATGTACCATGTGATTTTATTATTTTTTGTTGTTGTTGTTTTCTTTGTTTGCTCTTTCCCCTATGGCATATCCCCTGTTGTCACTGTACTTGATTTTGATACCCTGCATCTTGAATATACATGTGTCTAATCTGGGGAGCAGAAGAGGAATAACGAAATGCTGAAACAAGGACACAGGATGACCCATTGCAACAAGGATACCCACTGAACAGTATATTGGAAATGAACTTTACAATATCGGGTGGTAAGGGGGGAAGAGGGAGAGAAGTGTGGGAGCTGGAGGAGGAAAGGGATAGTGGAACAATAACAAGGAAGGGAAGGGGTAACAATGATCGACAAGTAATGTACTCATTGCCGTACTCATGTAAATGTAACCCTCTGTACAACATCTTAACAATAAAATAAAATTTAAAGAAAAAAAAAGATGATTCTAAGTGAAATGAACCCCAAGATAGGGACACAAGAGGTTTTTATCTTTCTTGCTGTTGTTTTTAATGTATATATAATGTAATATGTGATTTTTTTGGTTTCTTTTGTATGTTCTTTCCCCACGGTATGACCCCTGTTTTCACTGTATTTGATTCCGGTGTCCTGCATCTTGTGTATACATTTTTCTAACTTGGGGAGGGGAAGGGAAATAACAAAATCCTGGAATAAGGAGGTATGTGGACCCACTGTAGCAATGAGATGTACAAGACACTATGCTGAAAACAAACTTTACAACTTTGGGAGTGGGGAGGAGTTGGGGAGGTGGGGAGGGAAGGGATGGTAGGGGAAAAACAAAGGAGGGGTTAACAATGCTCAATAGGAAATTTACTCATTACCTTACTCATGCAACTGTAACCCCTCTGTATAGTATCTTTACAATAAAAAATATATACAAAAAAGTGGGTAGGGTGGCAGATATGGAAAAAAGAATAAAAGAGAAAACATTAATGATGTTAAATAGCTATCTTCAGCAAACAGTACATTTTCCTAAATTAAAGCCTGTCAAATACTTCCCACAATATTAACCTGGAGACAGATGAATGGGAATGGATGAAAAAGCCTAGGGCTGAAACCCTGCAGTCAGAAAGCCTGCATCTGGAGAAGGTTCAATGTCCTTAGCCACAAATGATGACAGCATTGTAGCTAACATAGCTATGAATTGATGTCTAGAAAACAATGCTTTGTAAACAATCAGTATATAAAATCACTGCCTTTAAAAACAGATCACTAAAGAATACTGTATATGAATTTACCTATTCTGTTGAAAGGCCCATATAAAAAGATCTCTTGCTTCTAAGTTCCAAACATGAAGAAGAAGCCTATAGGCATCATCCTGCAAAAATCTAGATGTCAGGAGAACAGACAACATTAAGAACTAGGGCCCTTCTAGCTTGGTAGTTCTTGGTTATTTCACTGCAAATATTGTCAGTAGGGAAGGTCAAGAAAAATCCAATTTGTTATATTAGTTATAATCAGCAAATTATCCAGATATTCCAAAACCACCACTAAACTATAAAGATACGGGAATGAAAGAATAAGATAGAAAAGGAATGGTCATAGTCAGACACCCAACTACACTAGAAGCAATAAGGATGAGAAATAATATTGCACTAGACATAAAACTTAATGAAATAGACCAAACAAAAAGAAACATAAAAGGGGGAGGGGAGAAGAGGAGAGAAGAAGAAGAAAAGAAGGGCAGAATAGAGGGATGAGAGGGGAGGGGAAAGGACAGAACTCTAAAAACATGCTATGAAACTATAAGAGGCAGGCCAGTGACAGCCACTGGCTCACACCTAATTAATTCTAACTACTCAGGAGGGAGACGTTAGAAGGACTGTGACTTAAGGCTGTCCCAAGCAAAAAGTTCAGAGACCTCACTGCAACTAATAATTGCACATCATGGTATACACCTATCATCTCAGCTACAGTACAAAGCATAAACAGGAGGATCACAATCCAGGCCAAATCAGTGTAAAAAAACAACAACAACAACAACAAGAGAATCTATGTCAAAAATAACCAGAGGGACTGGCATAAGAACAGACCTCAGGACCAATGGAATAGAATCGAAAACTCAGAAATGAACCTACAGACCTATAGCCATCTAATCTTCGATAAGGGAGCTAAAACAATAGAATGGAAGAAAGACAGCCTCTTCAGTAAATGGT
>NW_012267266.1:632260-643841 GCF_000151885.1 Dipodomys ordii
AGGAGAAGGATTGGGATGGGGGAGAGGGGAGGCTGGGAAGGGATGGGAAGGGTAAACAAAGGAGGAGGCTGCAATGCTTGGTAAGAAATGTACGCATTAACCTGCCCATGCAATTGTAACCCCTCTGTACAGTATGTTCACAAATAAAATTAAATTAAATTAAAAAAAAATAACCAGAGGGAAAAAGCTAGAGATGTGGCTTAAGTGGTGGCCAAGTGCCTGCTTAGTAAATACAAAACCCAGTACTGGAAGAAAAAAAGAAACCTACAGAAAGCAAAAACTGAAAATGTTAGGACATTATCTAGTTTAAAATAATCTCTTTATACACAGAAAGGGAGAGAAAAATGATTAGAAACCAGGAACAAAATACACACCACAAAAGGTGAAGGCAGATCAAGGAAGCAATGTTGACAACCTCTGCTAGCACCCTCTCTCCCACTGCTCCCCCCAAACTTAGTCTATTTATTGTGTTGCTGGCCTACTTTTTGAATATCCATGGAATAAATAACTACAGTTTCATAAAGCCTAGGAGAAAGGACAGAAGAGAAAAAAGACAGAACATGTTCAATGTCTTAGAGTATATAACAGATGAAGCTTCTTAGAAACACACGCTTTTACTTTAAAGGGACTTATTTTGATACTCAAATTTCATTTTTATTCATTTGTTACCAATAGCTGTTATGTTATTTACTGTTATTTTAACTAAAAGTAATACATACAGATGGAGTAAAATCAAAGTATACAGAAAACTGGAAAGTTCAAGTTGTCTATCCGTTCTTCCCAAAGATTTCAACTATTAAATGATTAAATATCTGCCCTAGGAATTATTTGTATGCTAGGAAGACCTTATAAACATCCTTCTATTTATGCAACTAAGATCATATAATTCAAAAAGTTTTGAATGTCATTATTGTCCCAGTGCTCTATCAGTACACAGAGCTATACAGTGTTCTGCTATATATCTTTATCATCATAAAGAGACCAACAGTCTACTATTAGTAAGCCATTTCCAGCAAGGTTTTCTCTAGCTAGTTAGCTATCCAGCTAGTTATCCAGGCTGGCATGTCTTCCATGATGTTCAAATAAATATTTTTACTGGCTTTATTGATACAATTGGCTTTTTGCTAACCCATTCAGAGCTTTCAGAGTCTTTCTGGTCAGCCTTCAGTCAACTCTAGATGACAAGAGCTAGGAAGTCCTACCCTAAATCAATCCCAAACCATTTTTTGGGGGGAGGGGGGATCTGGTCGTGGGGCCTGAACTCTGGGCCTGGGTGCTGTCCCTCAGCTCTTCAGCTCAAGGCTAGCACTCTACCACTTGAGCCACAGCACCACTTCCTGCTTTTTTCTTTTTGCTTATGTGGTGCTGGGGAATTGAACCCAGGGCCTCAGGCATGCAAGGCAAGCGCTCTACCACTGAGCCACCTTCCCAGCCCACCAAACCATTTCTTAATGACAGCTAGAACTTATCTATCAATATAGGATATAAAAATATTTATTTGTATCACCTTATATCCAACATATGGAAATATTTACCATTTTAATATCATAGAAAATATTAAAATAATACAAAGGTTTAAGATCATGCCTTCATTAGAGTCTTTTTTATTTTTTTATTCTTTTTTTATTGTGAAAATACTGTACAGAGGGGTTACAGCTACATGAGCAAAGTAATTAGTACATTTCCTATGAAGCATTGTTGCCTCCTCCTTTGTTTTTCCCCTACCATCCCTTTCCTCCCACCTCCACAACTACACTCCCCCCATCCCCCCTCCCCCCCTCTTGTACATCTCATTGTAACAATGTGTCAACCTGTATCCTTATTTAAACATTTTGTTTTTTTCCCTTCCCCTCCCCAAATTAGAGAAGTGTATATACAAGATGTGGGCATTGACATCAAATACAGTGAAAATAGGGCTTAGGGCTTATTCCCTGGGGGAGAAACATACAAAGAAACAAAAAAATCACATGGTACATTATAAATACATTAGAATCAATAGCAAGAAAGAAAAAAACCACTTGTGTCCCATCTTGGGGTTCATTTGGAAAACAGTATGGAGGTTCCTCAAAAGTCTCCACGTAGAGCTCCCCTATGACTGACCCAGCAATCCCACTTTTGGGCATTTACCCAAATGATCACAAACAAGACCACACTAAAGCTACCAGCACAACTATGTTTATTGCAGCATTATTTACTACATTATTTACTAATATATGGAACCAACCCAGATGCCCCTCAGTAGATGAATGGATCAAGAAAATGTGGTATATATACACAATGGAATTCTATGCCCCCATCAGAAAGAATGATTATCACCCCATTTGTTAGGAAATAAAGACTTGGAAAAATTATATTAAGTGAAGTAAGCCAGGCCCAACGAAACATAGGTCCCATGGTTTCCCTTATTTGCAATAACTAGTATATGTCTGGGACAAGCAGAAAAGGTCAAAAGTTATATACATATGACCAGATAAGATAATATTAAGGTAAGCGTCTTATAAGGCAATCCTTATTGTTGCTAAGTCTTCCATTCAGGTGAGCTTTCTTTGGCTCAAATATTAGAGAGCAGCCAGCATGTAGTAATTGTCTCTGAGCCAACAAAAGTTGCTCACAACTTTTGGGTCTTTACCATATGCCATATTTTTCCTCCAAGAACATTACCTGTATTAATTCATGACTCACTGAGTTGAGTACAATTATCATCCTTCCTTTGCCTTTGAGGAAACTGAAAGCTCAGTGAAGTCATATCCTAAACTGAGATATCATACAGGCAAGAAAGGAAATTAACCTCCTTCTTAGCCTTCACTTTGTCAGAGGCCCTCAAGCTCTTCCAGATTAGCTTGGCACTGAACAGAAAACAATTTACATCAGCAGCAGCCTCTGTTTTCCAAAAAAAAAAAAAAAAGAACAGGCATAGTAAAGAGAACTCTAACAGAGGACACAGATTTTTACTTACAAATCTGATTAACCCCACCAAGCTTCCCACAGTACAGCTAATTAATCACACCTGGGACCTCCCCAGTCCAGGAGATAGCAGCTAATCCAGAGCTGCACTGAGGCAAGGACATACCTGATTAGAAAGGGGTAGAAGGATCTCCTACCAGCTAATACCAAGTGCTACAGAATATAACCTAAATTTAGGTCTTTCCTTCCTGTGTAATTTCACTCTCTTCTAAAACATGGTAGATTTATTTCTTTTTAACAATAGCTATTCTGTCCCCATACAAATACTCAAGAATTCATAGTACTGTACTCAGCATAGTCCTTTGAAAATGATAGGTACTAAAGAGAAAATGTTACAGCTATTTTCCTCCTGCTTCAAATATGTATCATATACACATACCCAGCATGCCATGTATCACCCTGACAGTCATTGTCAAACAAACAAAAAAAAGATTTCTAAGCTGACACGTCAATCCTCAAATTAATTTAAAGTCAAACATCCAAGGCTACATCAAATATTTATACAATCTCAAATTTCATTTGATTGAAATCAGAATTTAAAACAACAGAATATACTTTAAAATTTCTATATAAAATAATCTGTGCCTGATAGATGGTTAACTTAGCCTTTCACTCACTCATTCATTCATGACTTGGATAAGCACTGCTTTCTCCATAATATTTTCTTGATTGATAGGCACATGTTCTACCTGCCTATTTTCCAGAAATTTCTATCCATAGGTTATCATAGTGGTCCATGTTTTGATTTGTCCCACATCTACACTAACTTCAGGTGGCACCATCTAAATCCTCTTTGGGAAAACTTCTCCTCCTTGTCAGTCCAGCTGGATCCTCCCTCATCCCACTTTACAATCCATATCTGAACAATGAGCATGTTGTATCCTCTTCCATCCTGACATTAGATTGGCTGAAGGTTGGACATGTGACCCATATCAGAGCCTTTAACTGAAACGGTAGGTCCTCTCACTAGGACTATCAGTTTTAAAGGTCATATAACTCTGTAGCTTCCAATAGAAGTAGTTGACTAGTGGCTTACACACCCAAAGGTGCAACCTAAAGACTAAGTCATCAGAGGGGAAACAAGGAAGAGCTACAGTCTACCTCTGGAATTTTCAGATGCATAAACCAAAAATTTCTCTTGCATTGAACCAGTTTCTGCCATCTGGAGGCAAATCATGTTCAGTAATAAAATTTGACTTCGTGTATTTACTTTTCTCATTTCTATCTCCTACTAGGTAAAAATATAAACTGGGTTTTATAATCTTTCTGTCCCCACTATCTAACACAGAGCCAAGTCTAAGAGTGTTTAGTATCTGTGCAGCACTGGGCCAGGGGGAATTTTCCTCTACAGCAAGTGCTTTTATCTTTACCCTCTTCATCTGCCACACATTACTAACAGTTTCTATGAAAAGTAGCTGATTGTGGTGGAAAATGAAATGCTGCATCTTTCCTTTCTGCCTACCAAAAAAGCAATCACTTGCTAATTCTTTGTTTACACCCCCAATCTCATACATTTCAAGAACAATAAAAAGCCACCAAAGTTTCCAAAAACAGCATCACAAAAAAGTAGTGAAGCTATCATGGAAGAAGGTAAGGCAGGCAGAGGTGATGGCTTCCCTAGGAACAGAGGTTGCAGCCTGTGCTCCTCTTCTCTGAAGGCTCATGCACACATCTCTAAGCAGGAAATTCACAGCTTAGTCACATTCTCAAAGGAACTGAGATTCCTGAGACACACACAGATCTTCTTTCCTGTTAATTCAGTTAACTAAAAGGCATCCAGAATAAAGACAAGAAAGAACCAAACTGGAACTATTTTGCCTACAAAGATAGAGCATCTCCAAATGAACAAGGCCAACATAAAACCTATCTTTCTTTATCTGTCTGTTTAAATCTGATCTCCTCCATGGAGGAGGGAATAATGTCTCAAGAATAATTTCCTTGAGTGTGACATTATCCAAAAACAAATGCACTTATTACCTGATTTATGAATGGTAACTCCTCTGTAAAACACCTTAATAATATTTTTAAAAATTCAAAGAATAATTGTCTCTCTGTTGGGATGAAAAAGGGTGGTCAGCAAATACCTTCCTAGACAAAAGGAAAACACTTGATCCTCATCCTACTAAGATCCTGTAATAAAGGTTCCATCCTTAAATAGCCAGCCTACCTAAAAGAAGGGAACGGTACTTTTTATAACTGTGGAAAACAAGAAGCTAACTACATGTTCATTAGAAAGAAGAGCACATAAGTATCACAGCAGCCTTGGTTCATTCAGATGGAACCACTATGATTCATTATAGATTTATTGAGTACCACTATATGCCAGCAGTCTGATAGGATATGGAGATACAATGGTAAATCAAAGAACTCTAGTAATATCTACTTCAGTGAAGCTCACCACAGTAAGATCTCTGTGACAACAATGCAAAGACTACAAAAAGCCAACAATCATGTGAAACAGTTTCATTAACATACACATTTATATGCATGTATTATGAAAATAATGAACAAGATACATGCACATAACTGATGAACATGCAATTCTATGGGCATAAGTATATGCATGTATTCAAAGAATACTGAGAGCTGGGAATGTGGCTTTAGTGGTAGAGTGCTTGCCCAGAATGCATGAAGCCCTGGGTTCAATTCCTCAGTACCATATAAACAGAAAAAGCTGGAAGTGGCACTGTGACCCAAGTGGTAGAGTGCTAGCCTTAGACAAAAGAAGCTCAGGGACAGTGCCCAGGTCCTGAGTCCAAGCCCCAGGACTTCCCCCCACCAAGAAAAAAAGAATATTAAAAGCAGTCATTGAAGTGTTCCCTGTGGTCATTTCTAAAGGCAAGAATTGAGTTACTCTTCTTTTTCTTATACTGTGTGTGTGTGTGTGTGTGTGTATATATATATATATATATATATATATATATATCATTTGAGTTTTATAAGTGCGAGTATTTGTATGCTGAACACTTTCTGAAATGCACAAAATAACAACCAGAAGACCATAATGTGATCTTTTTTGAGAAGGGAAATGTCAAGAAGTTGCATTTTAATAATGGAATTATTACTGCTCATCCAGGGATATTGTGCACTGTAGCAAGGGATAAAAGCAATGGCTCTCATACGAGGTGATCTGGGTTCAAATTTCCATCTGCTTATTAGCTGGATGGCTCCAGGGAAATCACTGAGACTCCCTATGCGTCAGTTCCCAAAACAATACACTGAGAAAAATAAGACATGCTTGACAGAGTTGTTATGGTTATTAAACGAGCTAATTTTAATAAAAGCAACAATGTAAGGGTAGTGGTGATACAAGAGGAAGAAAATGAAAAGAAGAGGAAGCAACACTGCTTTAGATACTACCCACAGGCAAGGAGCTTCATTTGAAGAAACCTCTGAGTAGATGCCCATTTCAAACTCTTTGGCCCTACTTTGAAGCCATTCTTCTAATAAACACAAGGTGTATCTCTCTAGGGTATCAAACTCTTACTCATCCCCCTGTCCCAACAAGCCATTCTTCTAATAAACACAAGGTGTATCTCTCTAGGGTATCAAACTCTTACTCATCCCCCTGTCCCAACAGTTTATTTGCCTCCAGTGGATAATCCACATCAATTACAATGATACTACCCCCTCAGCTATTCATCTCAGTGATGATATGGTCTTTGGAATACATTTATGTTGATGGTCTTCCTGCAACTTCTGCCTTAAAAACTCTGGCTCAGAATTGTTTACTTAGAAAGCCATTCATATATTCTTCCTTCCATCCATTCACCTACTCATCTATCCATCATCTATTTTTTTCCATAAACAACAATAACAAGCCAAGCACTATGCTATGAGCAGGCCAGACAGGTTTCTGAAACTAAGCAAGCCAATATGCTATCAAAAGTTTAAAAATTCCTACTCAGGAGGCTGATATCTGAGCATCACTGTCTGAAGCCAGTCTAAGCTTAGAATCTGAGAAACTCTTATTATCTCCAACTAACAAGAAAGGAAAAAAAAAGGCCAGAAGTGGAGGTGGGCACAAGTAGTAGAGCACTAGCCTTGAGCTGAAAAGCCAAATGAGATGTGAAGCCCTGATTCAAGCCTTCAGTACTAGTGCACACATACAAAAATTTAAAATGAAATCACAATACCCTCTAGAAGCTTTCAAGTTTAGTGCTTTCATGAAGATTCATATTTATTTAATATATATATATATAGAGAGAGAGAGAGAGAGAGAGTTCCTTTTGCCTTATGGCATTTGCTTTTAATCCTAATAAAAATGTTTCTTAATATTAATCAAAAGAACATTAAGAAGAATTTTTAAAAACACCACCCTAACAATAGCTATATTATTTTCTTGTGTCTTCCCTTGTTGTTGTTTTTTTTTGGTGTGCATGTGATGTACAATGTCGAGATAGAGTTGTAGTTATGACATGTATATATTTTCATAATTACTTTTTGATTTATTGAGTAAGCATTTTTCCAAATTCAATATTGATGAATAATAAGCAGTACAAACATCCAAAGGATTGTCAGCTTACTGCTTTTTGATGATGACACAGATTCCACTTTTAGATATTATTAATAAATGATCTTGCTCTATAGATTTTCTTTCTTTGTTTTCTGTTAGTGACTTAGGATAAACTTTTCCAGCAATGAGATCATCAGACTGGTTTGGGGGCTTGAACTCTGGGCCTGGGCACTGTCCCTCAGTTTCTTTTGCTTAAGAATAGTGCCCTACCACTTGAGCCACAGTGCCACTTCTGGCTTTTTCTGAGTAGTTTATTGGATATAAATAGATCTTCCTACCTGGACTGGCTTCAAACTGTGATCCTCACATCTCAGCCTCCTGAATAGCTAAGATTATAGGCAACACGCACGTAAGTTCTAAGACTTTTAAGGGCAAGCTGGCACTCAAAAAGGGTTTAAACATTCCTTCCGCATTAATGGAAAGAAGTGGTATTGTAAATAATCCAAGTTATGTCTCTTTGCAATTGGGAAGCTAAATATTTACACGTATTTTACAAAATATTTATCTTCTTAATTATGCTTTGCACATCAACAAAAGGTAAGATAAAATGAGATCAGGTACATAAAAGTATTCTGAAAAATTAAGAACTGATACAAACTTGAACTCTATTGAAGTGTAAAGAGTGAGGGGCACCAGAAATGATATTCTATATACACACAAAGTCATAGTCATTCATACACACACACACACACACACACACACACACACACAGGAACTGTGTGTGTGTTAAGTATACATGTCTTCTCCTGTACTATGTTATGAATGCAGTGGGACCAGTTTTCCTACTTGAGATTGCACTTGGTTCTGAGTCCTTGCAAATAGAAAGAGAAGTGCATGCATTTGAAGCTCTCCTGCTTTCTGTACCACACCTACCTTACAGACAAATAGTTATTCTACGTGTTGCCAAGCAAATCACAAAAAGCAGAATCCAACTATCCAAAATGCAAGACAGAAGGAAGAAAAACAATAAAGGACTTATAATAGAAATATCTACTAAAGGTTAAACACAAGCTTTTTGGCAAGCCTTTGAACCCATTTACAGTGCCTGCCTTTCTAAAGCACCCTGATTTCTAACATACCTGGATTTGAACCCTTGGTCTTATGCACATTTGTCAAGCACTCTATCACTGAACTGTATCATTAACCCTCCAGTTTGAACTTAACAATACGGTTTTGTTGCATTTTACTCTTTGAAAGGGTTTTCTTATACACCCAAGTGATACTGGTTTATATAGTAAGATATATAAGGAAAGAAAGTGATTCAAGTCAAAGTACTGAGCAAACAACATTATAGAGATATGACTAAAATCAAGAAGGCTGCAGGAGAAATGTAAAGTCTGGGAAACTACACTAAGCTTATTGACATCTCAGACTTGTCCACTGCATTTTTTGGGTGTCTTTGACTTAATCATTATATCCTTAAGAGTAAAGCACTGTATAACAAATCTAGGTTAAAAATATCATGCTTTATTCAGTTGTCAGGTATCCTATATGGAACCAACAGTATATAGAAATGAATGGTAAAACCTTTTAGATTTGTATCTATTAAAAGAAAACACTTAGCAACATTAAATCCATCAAAATATGATAATTTCAAGTTTGCTTTATCTTGACTTTCTCATTGATCTCTATATCCATTTAAAAAATCATTATAATTTAACTTTGCTTTATCTTGACTTCTGATGGCTTTTTAATCATTAATGACTTGCAATCCTTCAGCTTTTAGTTTTCCCTTCTGTTAAGGATTTGATGATCTGTAAAGAATATGGTAGATCTGTAAAGAATATTTTAATAGAAGAGATACAGAGATCAGAAATGACTTTATCATACAGGAATATGTAAATTACTTCGCCCTATCTTACCTATGTGTAAGATATTCAGGTATTCAGAGGTAAGTACTCTCCATAGTTATATAAAAGGTATGCTTACCCTTGGTTCTACCACTGACCTTTTCATCTGGCTTGTTCTGTTGGGGCAGAGCAAGTGTTATTTCTCTTACCCCTCACACAGAAATAGCACTTGGCACATACATAGCTTTATCAATCAGAAGTTTGAAAAATAAATCAAAATTGTTACCATTTATGTTGAGAGTCAAACAAGGAAAACTTGTGATCTTATGGCTGACAGCCTATACACTGGCATAAGGTTAAGTATATACTGATATCCAATTTCATTCATCAGATTAGGGCCTACAGTGCAGACAATCTAAAAACTTGACCAAAAAAGTCTTGATTTTTTAATCATTTATTTTTTTTTGCTTGTTCTTTCACATTAGTTAAAAGTCAAAATTAACCCCTGCTACACAATATATTGTGAATTCCTGTGAGCTTAAGGCAATTCCAGCCTAACAGGTAAAAGGAGGGAAGGGTCTAGCCATGCAGGAAAGCAAAACAGACCCCAGAGCACAGTTTCTTTGGCCATGACAAAATTCAAATGGAGCTGCCCAAATAAAATAAGTCGCATTAAAATTTTGAAATACCTGGTACAATCTGTAGAAGCTAAACTCAGAGAAAGCTTTATTTTGGAAATAACTTCCGTATGCTTTCTGCCACTCACGCGTCTCCTGCTTGGCTAAAAGCTTTGAATTTTTCTGATTAATTCAGTCTCAAGATTACCTATCCCATGTAATTGTAACCCTTCTATATGGTATTTTCACAATTAAAAAAAAAAAGATCCCCTATGCTGGGATTTCAAAGAATCAACTACATTTTTAACAAATCCAGGAATGCTGAGGGTTAGGACCACACTGGCTAGAGTTTTAAAAAAATGTTGAGTTTCTACCAGGAGATGAATCTGGCATCATTTTTTGTGTAACAGACACTGAAAATGAAAACAACATATTAGGAAGGGAATCTATAAGGAGGAGAAAGAAATAGGGGGAAAGAGTGAAGATGCCTGAAATAAGATGATCATTTATTTAATTTTGTTTTTATAAAGCAAGAACTGAAAGCTTCATATTTTCAACACAAATGAATTCTCGCTGAGCAAATAAACGCAAATACCAAGGGCCCAGAAAACTAACCCTATCTCTTTCATGCCCTAATTCACTCATTCACTTATTCATTATTTATTGTGGTACTGGACTTTGAACTCAGGGTCATAAACTTGCCAAGCAGAAGCTCTTACTGCTGTGCTATAGTTCTATTCTGAATCTTTTAATATGACTAACTGTATGATCTTGGACTAGTTATTAAGCCACTCTTAACCTAATTACTAAGCTGGTATCAGGAATACCCATAGTTTTCTAAAACTGAGTACTAAACCTCACAAACACATGATTACTCTCTGACAATGGAACTTGTAACTTCTCTGTACCTGTTTAACTTCCAATAAATAATGAAAAGTGTCCACTGTGTGCTTGGCTCTCATGTAGCTGCTAGAAAGATAAAAATGAGTTAAAGAATGATCAGTCAGTGAGCTGATAAAATGCATGAGGTTGGAAAGATGTAAAGTAATATACAATACATAGGAAAATTAGGAATAGATTCTCTGAGAATGTGATGCTTAGGCTAAGATCTGATGAAAGAGCAAGTCATGAGAAAAAGAAACAACCAAACAAACAAACTAGTAAGAGGATATTGCAGATAGGCCAAAAGGCAAGTGCAAAAATCTTGAGACAGCACAGCGAACAGGAGACTAGAAAGCTAGCTAAGAAGATTGGCCTTTCAACTCTCTAACCATACCAGATTTTAGGATTCATTCAAAGGGAAAGGAAGATGATTAGGTTCCACTATAGACTACTTTTCTTATTAAATTATACTTCATTTTTTAAGAGTCAACATTTTAAATAATTCTTGATATAATTTTCTTTCCTATTTAGTCATAAGATTCCTCTTCTTCAACTATGTACATAGAACCTTGTTTACTGACTTGGCTCCCTAGTACTCTACATACAGTACTCATCATCAAGAGGAGGACAGTGTTTTAAAAGATCGCCATTCTTCAAAAATCAAGAACTCTAATAACAACAGATGCTGGAGGGGATGTGGACAGAAAGGAATCTTACTTCATTGTTGGTGGGAATGTAAACTTGTCCAACCACTTTGGAAAGCAGTATGGAGGTTCCTCAAAAGACTCCACATAGAACTCCCCTATGACCCA
>NW_012267266.1:644511-653158 GCF_000151885.1 Dipodomys ordii
TGTACGCATTATCCTGCCCATGCAATTGTAACCCCTCTGTACAGTATGTTCACAAATAAAATAAAATAAAATTAAAAAAATAGAAATATAAATTATCATGTTAATGGTTTTTATAGTGATGATACATTACCATCATACTATTCTGGATATATTAAATTAAGTGAATATATTGTTAAAATTAATTGTTAAAATTAAAAAAAATAAATAAATAAAAGATCGCCATTCTTTTATAATATGTTTCCCTCCTTCTCCTTCTCACCCTACCAACACTCATTTCTTGCTCATCAGGTAGTTCCATGGCCCATACAATAACTCTGCCTTTGCTAAACAGCCATGAATTCTGTAGTACATATTGCTGTCTAAGCCAATTTTCGTCCCTGGACCCTTGGAATACAAAAATACATTACTCTTATACTTGTCTTTTCTCTCTTCAATTCCAAATTTGCACAGTGTCACAGACGAGTGGGCTTATCCAGCATCTGGACACTAGATAAACTGAGTGTGGGAAAATTTGAAGATGACATCTCAAAAACTTTCATTGCATGTCTAGTCAATCTAGGTACTACTGAGAGACTCCTACAGATATAAATGAAGTCCCAAGTCAGCTGACCTTAAATACAGAGATTATCTGGCTAACCTAAGCATATAATCTCTAAAAGCAGACCATTTTCTCTGGCTGGTAACAAAAGAAGTCAGAAAGAATTAGAGCATAGGTAAGCTTCATTATGCAGTTCCTTGCTAGATATTGTAGGTCATGTGATGCAAACATGCCTTTAGAAACTGTGAACAAATCCTGGCTAATGGCCAGCAAGAACTTTTAGGGTCAAATCTTCCAACCACACACACACACACAAAAAAAAAAAAAAAAAACCTATAAAACTCACAGGCCTAAATTTAGAAAGAGACATAGACTCTGACTGGAACAGGGCCAATCAATGCTTTATTCTCAGACTGTGAAGAAAAACTGGATACCACACCCTGAATTTTTTGAGCATCAGAACTGTGAGTCAATAAGCAGAGGCTACTATAAGCTACTCCTATGTGATGATCTGATCTGATACACAGGTAGAAAACTAATATACTGGGTAATGTAGGCATCTAGGAATTTTTCTATAACACAAATCATGTAGATGATTTATAAATCATACATATAAATCATAAGTGAATGATTATGTATCATTCTTACTAATGGCCACATAATAGCATGGCTAAGTGAAAAGAACATAAAACTGGAAGTGAGTAAATACATCCTCTTTCTTTAGGTTTTTATCAATAGATCCAAGAACTGTTCATAATTGTTAAGGCCTCTTCCAGCAATCCAAGTCTGAGAATATAATCATTCCTATTCCATTAAGAATTTAAATTGAAAACAAATATGCACAGTTTTCTCTATTATTAATTTTCATTTTTCTCTGGAGACGAACACACCTGTATTTAGGGGGTTGCTGAAAGAATAGCTGAAACTGCTGGTTTTAAATATATGTGGTATATGATTGGTGCATTTATTTTTAGATCTGGTTTTAATAGTACCTCTGAGGCTTTTCAATCTTGCAGTTAACTATTTAGGTATTTTACCAAGTTTGTCTATGCATAAAAGCCGAGCCAACACAATCCTAAAACTTGTTTAAAGCATAATCTGAGTGCCAAATTAGAGAGTGAGGGAGGGGTACACAGACACATGACTTACACCCCTCAAATGTTCCTAACTAAAGAATAACCAGGGCCTTTGTTTAAAATTGCATACTTGCCCTTTGAATTTTTCACTACTGACTTATTTCAAAACAAACAGAAATAAGGGCCCTTAAACAACATTACCCCTCGGTATTGCAAAAATGTTCAATTTTTATTAAAGCTGCAAGCATTCTTAACTGAAACATTAAGAAATGAAACTCTCTTTTAACAAAGCAACCTGCAGCATATTTGAACACTTTGGGCCTGGCTGGGCACCGGGAGATCACGTCTGAAATCAGAGCTATTCAGGAGAGTTAAGATTTGGAGGACTGAGGTTCAAAGCCAACCAGAGAAGAAAAGTTCACGAGACTCCATCTGTAAATAACCAGCAAAAAGCAAACAGTGTGGCTCAAGTGGTAGAATACCAGCCGCCACCAGGCCCTCAGCTCAAACTCCAGTACTGGATATAAAAAGAAAAAGAAAAAGGTTTATTATGCCTTAGTTCAAAGACCTCTGTAGGTTGAAAACTTGTGAAAGTGGGAGGAAATTGAGGTGAGGGAGGGAGAAACAGATAAGGGAGAGAGGTTTACAGTGTTTTGATAAGCTTAAGCCTCCACAATTCAACTTCTGAATTACTTGTATTTAAGAACTCTGAAACATGGCACAGAGTGTAAAATGTAGTGTGCACTAAAATGCAAGAAGAGGATTCCTAATACAGGGCAGCCAGAAATAAGAATAGTGCAGCACAGAGACCTAGACCCAACTAGATGAGAGGCTCTCCACAGGGAAATCTATATAAAATCTATATAATATCTATAAAATCTATATAAAAACCACTGCTTTTCATGCATATATTTCTTTCTGAGACAGACTCTTGTTAAATGGCCCAGGCTAGGCTCAAACTCAAGCTTCTCTTGCCAGCTTCCCCAGTGGCTGGAATTATAGGCCCAGCAACCACACATCATTTATTGCTACAGGAAAGAGGGCCAGTTGATCGGATAATTGGTACAAAAGAAAAGTCATGAGGTAAGTCCCTTTAATATGGAGACCTATAGTCTTGGAGTGAGACTGAAGAGCTAAAGAAGACTTTATTTTGAAAAATTAAATTGAATAACAAAAACTGAGTATTCCACTATTTTTTAAGAGGGAAGAGTGCAGATGGTATGATGAAGAGGGCCAAAATTGATTAAAATAGAGTGTTAATATGTATGGAGATGTATCAATGAAATCCCCCAATATACATGATGTAAGTAAATAAAAAACTCTAAAATAGTGCCCTGACATTTAAAAAAATATTCAAACAAATATCCCTTTGTAGTTGAGCAAAATTTAAGTTAATTCAACTGTGCAAAAATATTAAAAGATAAATTAAGCATTGATAACTTCTCCTATAGGCTTTTATTGTAATGCCATACGAACGTTTTTACGTATGACTTCACCAGAATCATAAAAAGATGGTCATTTCTATACAAATGGTTGAGAACTTCATCCATTTTCCTCAGTCTTAAGCCTTATCTCCAAATCATGCTCCTTTCCAGTACCTATGGAGTTATCTCACATTCTCCCCTGGTCAACTGTGACTACTCTAACATGCCAGGCCCTCTCCTCTGTCCACAAATATGAACAGGATCAAAATTTCCATTCCTTCCTCAGGACCTATAAAATTCTATGTCTTGTAAAGGTACATAATTGCTAATTTCCCTGCCTTTGATCCTTTATCTGCCATTCAAATACACCAGTAAGATGTCTTAAAATAAATGAAGCGCCCAACAGGGAAGATTGTTTGAATTGTGATTAATCTTAGCTGTGGTCAGTCTTCAGTTAATCTTTCCAATTAATCGGAATTTCTGTTTCCCTAGGTAAGCTCATGACATCAGGGACTCAGTTGATAAAAACTTACATAAACAAAGTCCCTTCCTCCATAATAATGTTTAATGACATGAATGGCTTCATTAAATGGTGTGCAATTAAGTCTTCTCAACAAATCCTCTGTTATCTTCAAAATCCTAAGGAAAATAAACCCTCCAGTGATTGTTTGAAAGAAAGAACAAGACAGACTCCTTCTCCACTCACTGCTACAGCAAAGCCAAGCAAGTAAAAGCACTGAAAGGATTGATTGTGACTGCTCTACATGCTGCACAGGGATAGCATGAGGTGCATCCTGGCCAGTGACATGGTCTATTTCTATTTTCGCCCTTTTAAAGGCCTAAAGAATTTTTGGTGTTGATAATCTAAACACAGCTCCTAATATAGAACATTATAAAATTTCTTCCTCAGTCATTCCTTGGAGAGTTTCCCCAGCAGGGTCAAACAAGGACATGCTATTCTACAGTGCTTGCTGCCAGAGATTTGCAACCAGGGCAGATTCAGAGAATCCATAAATCTTTAGGAATATTGTATCAAAATGTAATTTGGTGAATATGTTCCTTTCTTATACCCCTTTTTAAGAGGTTCCTGGTGATACCCCTTCCACTAAAAAATTTGCTTTTATGGAATTTCTCTATGCAGTCTTCCAGACCAATCACAGCACATTACCAGCAACTATGGTCACCCTATTTCATTTATTCTAAACCATTTTTGGTGGGGTTTTTTTGGGGGGGGAGGCTGGGGAGGAGGTAGAGTATTACCAGGGTTTGAACTTAGGGCTTTCCTCATTGTTCAACTTGCTTGCTTGGCTGGCATTCTGCCACTTGAGCCATGCCTTCAGCCAAGCTTTTTGCTGGTTATTTTGGTGATGGAGTTTCACAGACTTTTTATACCTGGGCTGACCTCGAACAGAAATCTCTAGGTCTCAGCTTTCGGAGTAGCTAGGATTATAGCTGTGAGCTACTGCCAAATGGCTGAAAGACCTTGGTTCTTTCTGAAATTGGAATGTAATTTATAATCCTTGTTTATATTTAATTAAATCTTGTATTCTTGCCTTCCAAAAGTATTTATAAAACTGATGGTATGTCTTTGAACTGATAACATTTAAACAACACAAGAATCAGCCCTATACCATGACTCAGTAACAAGATATATTATATTGTGTGTTCCTGAACAAAAAATTAGACAACCTAACACAGATAATTCAGCATCACCATAAGGACATAGGACTAAGTCTGGTAGCTAGGAACCAAACACCAGAAACACATTTGCATTGATGTCATATCACCACTGGAGACAAATCAATTTGTACCAAGTGCTCTGTGTGCAAGCATGTGCTATCCAGTCTAGGCTGGGGGACTGGGCAGGTTTCCAAGACACAAAGATGGAGCAATCCTGGCTAGAAAGCTGGGGACTTGGGACTAACAAATAAGCTGAGCGTTTTCACAGAGAATGAAGAAGAGCTAGAGAAAAAAGACCAACTAAAATGACACCAGAATGGTTAGTGTTGAGTGAAGAGAATAACTCATAAACTAATAAAAATCTTATCATAACACAGAGGAGAGGTAGCCTTGGCAATTTCCAATTACAAGCGTAAAGAGACTCTATCCAGAATCCAAGAGGTAGGACAGACTCAACCAAAACTCTAACCATAGAAGAGAAAGAAAGCATAGTCTTGTATGGACTCTGCTCTGGGTAAATGCTGCAATAAAGCCTTAGAAAAACGCATATATAAGCCTAACTTTCTCTACTTCTAACACTGCTCTATCTCACCCCAAATGGAAAAAGTCAAGAGCAGTTCTGCAGGAAGACAACTCTGGTATCAAACTGAGACAGTTTTTTATCTCAGATAAGCAGTCTTACTTCAGACAGAGGCTAATAACTGCATCCTACAGGAAAAATGAGATTAATTTTCTTTTGTTCTCTTTCTTTTCCCCTTTCTTCTTCTCTCCCTCCCTGTCTCTCATTATTGGTGCTCTATAAATTCTGCCTCACTAAAAGGAATAAAAGCACAATCTTGTCTATACAAAACAGGCTACCTTAATTTTGGCAATAGTGAACTTATATGACAAAGACAGTTCCCTTTCTAAAGATCGGATCTTGAAAAGTCAACCAATGAGGGAGGTGAGGGAGCAAGGGAGGAATGAAGAGAGGACAGGAGAGGAGGCGAGAAAGGGAGAAATGGAGGAAGGGAGGCAAAAGAGGGAAGGGGGGAGGGAGGGAGGGAGGAAGAGAAGGAAGGATGAAGGGGGGAGGGAGGAAGGGAATATGGGAAGGAAGGAGGAAGGGGGAGGAGGAGGAAAGGAAGGATGAATGGGGAGGAAGGAAGGGAAGGAAGGAAGGAAGGATGAAGGAGGAGGGACGGAAGGACAGAGGGAGGAAATAAAGTGTTCCAGTCAAGACTGTTGAAAGTTCCCAACCTAAGATAAATGAGACTCAAGTTCGAATGAACCGTATCTGAAAATATCTACATACATTTGGTGTACAAAAATTGTTTTACATGGAAATGTTTTCAACTTGTTTTCAATTTAAAGCAACTAATTACTACAGTATACAAGGCTGGTTAAAAAAGTCCAACAAAAGAAAGAAAAAGGAAATTATTTAGACACAAGTATAGCTCTCTAATATGTTGCCTGTTGATCTGGTGTGGATATGAAATGACTTCCCATCCAAAGGTTCATGTCTTAAAGGCTTAGTCCTCAATGCAATGTTCAGAGGTGGGCTTTGAGGAAGTAAATTAATCAATAGGCCTATAACCTCATCAATGGTTAATTCATTGATAGATATGAAATCTGAATGGACTATGGGGAGGTAGCAAACGTTGTGTAAGGTGGCCTAGTTGGAGGAAGTGACTTACTAAAGCTGGTCTTTGAAACTAGCCCCTTCTCTGCCTCCTGGCTGCCCATCAGGTGAGAGTAGCTTTCCTCTGCCATGTCCGTCAGCTTTCCCACATGCCTAAAAGATATGGAGCTGGTCGACCCCAAATCTTTGAAACTGTGAGCTAAAATAAATCTTTCTTCTTATATAAACTGTCATATGTCAGCTATTGTGTCACAGCAATGAGAAGGCTAACACACTGGCAAACCCTCTTAGCATCTCCAGAGTGGGTACAACATCGTTTATGCTCAATAAATACTCATTTGTAAATAAGAGAATTCCATCAATATCAAGCCAACATAGAAACCCAATTGAGAAACACAAAAACACCCCTCAAATGCATGTGTACTTTCTCCCTTTACCTCCAGTTCTTAGCCTGTCATGCCCTTTCCTTCCCATAAGTACCCCCATATAGACCTTTCAAAGTCTGTTCCTTCTATAACTCATCTGAGAGTTAAGTGAGGTTGTAGTTTATCTCTGAGCAAGCTCAAAATGAGGGCAGACAGCAGACAAAAGCACTTGGCAGTGAAGCCTTCCAAGTACCTTCCAACTCACAAGTAGACCCAGAAAAAATAGTACACCATTTCTTGACTGGGTATTAAGAATGAAGAGCTCTCTCTAAATATTTATTCTCATGAAATAACCAGGCAGTTCACTGGCAATAGGTCTGAAGCCTTTTGACAAATAAATAAATGCTATGTATTTTTTCTTGCATACCCATATACAAACATCTTACATGCTACTACAGATGGTTCACAAACATTACCACTATACTCTCTCCATGTCAACCCACAGATACCAGGATAAGAAGCCCTGCTTCTGCAAATCAGTGGAATTTAAGTTCCAGCTATTTAGACTTTCTCTTTATCTCTCAAACTTCATGTTTATGTCTACTTCCTCTGCTTAAACCAATTTTATCTTGATGTTGATGAAAAGAGATAAAGCTAACAATTTGGCTGCTGAAGTTCAGCAACCAAGACACTGTAATTAATACCTGTAACTAATACTTGAACCCAAGTAGTAGAAGAGTCTTCAAGTACGACTAGATATTAAACAAAAGTATAGCCAGGTGCCAGTGGCTCACCTCTGTAACCCTAGCTTCTCAGAAGACTGAGATCTGAGAATCATGGTTTAAAGCCAGCCTGGGCAAAAATGTCCATGAGACTCTTATCTCCGATTAAACATCCAAAAGCCAAATGTGGTGATCTGGCTCAAGTAAAGAGTACTAGCCTTGAGCAAAAGAGCTAAGGATAATTCCCAGTCTGTGAGTACAAGTCCCAGTACTGGCACAAAAAAGTATATATTCATGTTATATACATACATATGTAGATAAAAACATACACATGCGCACATGCGCGCACGCACACACACACACACACACACTAATTTTACTATTGGCACTGGAGACAGTATTACAAATCTCTGAACCAATTCTTTTTTTAAAAAAAATTGTGAGAATACGGTACAGAAGAGTTACAATTACATGGGCAAGATAACGAGTACATTTCTTATCAAGCATTGTTGCCTCCTCTTTGTTTCCCCTTCCCCTCCTCTGAACCAATTCTTAATCCTTGGCTCTAACAAGTCTTCTGACATGAGACTGTCTCTGGGACAGCATTACACATTCCACCCATCACAAGAAATGGAGAAGCAAGACTGAGCAGCATGGAAGGAACAGCAGCAAGTTCAAAGCCTGAGGCTATAAAGGCAAACATACTCTTGGCTTCTCCAAACTCTTATCTATCCATTTGTTCTTTACAAAAGTATTTATAGAGCATAGATTCCCAATCAACCTGTCAAACAACCTTGGCCAAGGGCTATTCTGAGTGCTGGGAAATGAGTGAAAATAAAACAAAACAAACAAACCAACAAAAAACCCAGATCCTTTCCTTCATGGATTTCTATTTAGAGTAGCTCAATCATTATTGGCAGAACCCAAGACACTAACAATTGAACTTAATTCAAGGCTACATAACAGAATCCTACTTGACTTACTACCTCCAAGGTAATACAATGAGCAATGAGCTGGGCGCTGTTGGCTCACGCCTATAATCCTAGCTACTCAGGAGGCTGAGATCTGAGGATCGCGGTTCAAAGCCAGCCCAGGCAGGAGAGACAGTGAGACTCCTATCTACAATAAACCACCAGAAAACCGGAAGTGGCGCTGTAGCTCAAGTGGTAGAGCGCTCGCCTTGAGCTGAAGAGCTGAGGGA
Organism: Dipodomys ordii; assembly: GCF_000151885.1. Lineage (NCBI taxonomy): Eukaryota > Metazoa > Chordata > Mammalia > Rodentia > Heteromyidae > Dipodomys > Dipodomys ordii. Next base: position 653,139 of record NW_012267266.1, read on the forward strand.
CAGCGCCCAGGCCCAGAGTT